>NC_091301.1:51592728-51855228 GCF_038502225.1 Cherax quadricarinatus
CACCCGTCTCTCTCATGCCTTACCTCTGTCACATTCTCATAAAACTCCAGGAAGTTTGTGACAGAGGATTTGCCTTCCATGAATCCGTGCTGGTTGTCGTTTATAATCTTGTTCCACTCCAGGTGCTCCAACACTCTCCTCCTGATAATCTTCTCAATGACTTTGCATACTATATGCGTCAGAGACATTGGTCTGTAGTTTAGTGCCTTGTTTCTGTCTCCTTTCTTAAAAATAAGGACTACATTTGCAGTCTTCCATACCTCAGGTAGTTGCCCATTTTCAAGGGATGTATTGAAGATCGTGGTTAGTGGTGCACAGAGCATTTCTGCTCCTTCTCTAAGGACCCACGGGGAGATGTCCGAACCCCTCGCCTTTGAGGTATCGAGGTCACTTAGGAGCTTCTGCACCTCCTCCTCCGTTGTTTGTATGTCATCCAGCACCTGTTGGTATATTCCCTGGTGGTGTTCCCCCTCTGTGCTGTCTTCTTGGAGCCCTTCCTGTAAATACTTCCTTAAATCTCATGTTGAGCTCCTCACATACCTCGTGATCGTTTCTTGTGAGTTTCCCACCTTCTTTCCTCAGCCTGAACACCTGGTTTTGAATGTTGTCTTCCTCCTAATGTGGCTGTACAGCAGTTTCGGGTCAGACTTGACTTTCGATGCTATGTTATTTTCATATTGTCGCTGGGCCTCCCTCCTTACCTGTGCATACTCGTTCCTGGCTCTTTGACTAATCTCCTTATTTTCCTGTGTTCTCCGCCTTCTGTACTTTTTCCATTCTCTATTATGCTTAATTTTTGCCTCCTCACACCGACAGTCAAACCAAGGGCTCTTTCTGGTCTTCCCATTATTTCTGTTGCCCTTGGGAACAAACCCTTCCTCTACCTCCTTGCATTTTGTTATATATTCCATCATTTCGTTTTTCGACTCTCCTACCAGTTCTCTGTCCCGCTGAGCCTCTTGCTGGATGTTCCTCAAACCAATGTAGTCCCCCCGTTTATAGTCTGACTTTTCCCATTCAACTCCTGTTACCCTCTCCGCTTGCAACTCTACTATGTATTCAAAGCACAGAACCACGTGGTCACTAGCTCCTAGGGGCCTCTCATATGTAATGTCCTCAATGTCCGAACTGCTCAGGGTGAACACAAGGTCCAGTCTTGCTGGTTCATCCTCCCCGCTCTCTCTGGTAGTGTCCTTAACATGTTGATGCATGAGGTTTTTCAGTACCACATCCATCATCTTGGCTCTCCATGTTTCGGGACCCCTGTGTGGCTCCAAGTTTTCCCAATCGATCTCCCTGAAATTGAAATCGCCCATAACCAGTAACTTTGCTCTGCTCGAGTGAACCCTTCTTGCCACCTCAGCTAGTGTGTCCACCATTGCTCTATTACTCTCTTCATATTCCTCTCTTTGCCTCCTGCAGGTCTGTGATGGATTATACATCACTGCAATGACTACCTTGTGCTCCCCAGACTGAAGTGTACCTATTACGTATTCTCTTTCTCCAATCTCGTCCATGCCTCCCATTTCCTCAAATTTCCATCGGTGTTTTACGAGCAGTGCAACCCCTCCTCCCCCTCTGCTCCTTCTATATTTCCTCAGGATCTGATATCCTAGTGGGAAGATTGCATCTGTTACTGTTTCAGTGAGTTTCGTTTCTGTGCCTGCTATGATGTCTGGGGACTTCTCGTTGATTCTTTTATGCCACTCCTCATATTTGTTCGTTATTCCATCCGTATTCGTTTACCAAATCTTCAACTTCTGTTCCAAAACTGTGGTCCTGGGAGGAAATTGGCGTTGGGAGAGTAGGAGCCTTGGTGGGGGCCTATAGGTGGTTGTGGTGGGGGCAGAATTCCCATAGGGGGTTGCTGTAGGTTTTGGGATCGTGGTATGGGGGGTGGGGACAGAGGTATCAGTGTGTGAATGTTGGCTTTGATTGTTCCGTTGCCTTGGGGTTGTCGTTGTTGGAGTCCTTCTGCGGGTGTTTCTGGGGGGTGTGTTTGCCCTTCCACCTGTGTCTGGGTTATTCTGCTTCTCTTCGTCACTTCCTCCCAATCCTCCTCTCGTTTTTGCACTCTCTCTTTCAGTATCCTCCTTTCCTTTTGCATTCTGTCTCGGTCGAGGTACACACTCTGGAATTCCAGTTTGTCTCTCAGCTGTGCTTTTCCCTGCAGGATCATGGTTCGAGTTGATTCTGCCTTGAAAATTACTTTGAGAGGCCGCTTCCTTCTCTTTGCGAACCACCCAATTCCCCGAAAATTTGCCACCTGGGTCATGTAGCGCGCGCACGAGTGTGTGTGTGTGTGTGTGTGTGTGTGTGTGTGTACTCACCTAGTTGAGGTTGCAGGGGTCGAGTCCAAGCTCCTGTGTGTGTGTGTGTGTGTGTGTGTGTGTGTGTGTGTGTGTGTGTGTGTGTGTGTGTATGTGTGTGTGTGTGTGTGTGTGTGTGTGTGTGTGTGTGTGTGTATGTGTGTGTGTATGTATGTGTGTGTGTGTGTATGTGTGTATGTGTGTGTGTATGTGTGTGTGTGTGTGTATGTACTCACCTAGTTGTGGTTGCAGGGGTCGAGTTATAGCTCCTGGCACCGCCTCTTCACTGGCTGCTACTGGATCACTCTCCCTGCACCATTAGCTTTATCATGCCTCGTCTTAAAGCTATGTATGGATCCTGCCTTCACTACATCGCTTCCCAAACTATTCCACTTCCTGACTACTCTATGGCTGAAGAAATACTTCCTAACATCCCTGTGATTCATCTGAGTCTTCAACTTCCAACTGTGTCCCCTTGTTGCTGTGTCCCATTTCTGGAACATTCTGTCTCTGTCCACCTTGTCAATTCCTCTCGGTATTTTATATGTCGTTATCATGTCCCCCCTATCTCTCCTGTCCTCCAGTGTCATCAGGTCGATTTCCCTTAACCTCTCCTCGTAGGACATACCTCTTAGCTCTGGGACTAGTCTTGTTGCAAACCTTTGCACTTTCTCTAGTTTCTTTACATGCTTGGCTAGGTGTGGTTTCCAAACTGGTGCCGCATACTCCAATATGGGCCTAACGTATACGGTGTACAGGGTCCTGAACGATTCCTTATTAAGATGTCGGAATGCTGTTCTGAGGTTTGCTAGGCGCCCATATGCTGCAACAGTTATTTGGTTGATGTGTGCCTCAGGGGATGTGCCTGGTGTTATACTCACCCCAAGACATTTTTCCTTGAGTGAGCTTTGTAGTCTCTGGCCCCCTAGACTTCTTTGCCCTTCCCCAATCTTCATGACTTTGCGTTTGGTGGGGTTGAACTCCAGGAACCATTTTTTGGACCTTGCCTGCAGCCTGTGCAGATCCATTTGTAGTTCTGCCTGGTCCTCATCCGATTAAATTCTTCTCATTAACTTCACATCATCTGCAAACAGACACACTTCTGAATCTATTCCTTCCATCATGTCGTTCAGATATACCAGTAACAGCACTGTTCTTAGGATTGACCTCTGTGGAACCCCACTCGTCACAGGCGCCAACTCTGACACCTCGTTACGTACCATGATTCGCTGATATCTTCCCGATAGGTATTCCCTAGTCCATTGCAGTGCCTTCCCTATTAAACCTGCCCAGTCCTCCAGCTTTTGCACAAATTTATGTGGAACTGTGTCACGAGCGTTCTTACAGTCCAAGAAAATGCAATCTACCCACCCCTGTCTCTCTCCTGCCTTACCGCTGTCACCCTGTCATAGAACTCCAGTAGGTTTGTGACAGGATTTTCCATCCCTGAAACCGTGATTGCTCTCGTTGATAAGCTCATTCCTTTCTAGGTGCTCCAACACTCTTCTTCTGATAATCTTCTCCATGAGTTTGATTACTATACATGTCAGTAACACTGATCTGTACTTTAATGCTTTGTGTCTATCTCCTTTTTTTTAAAAAAATGGAACTACATTTGCTGTCTTCCATACCTCAGGTAGTCATCCTGTTTCGATACATGTGTTGAAGATTGTTGTTAGTGGCACACATAGCGCCTCTGCTCCGCCTCTCAGGACCCATGGAGAGATGTTATCCAGCCCCATCACCTTTGAGGTATCTAGCTCGCGTAGCTGCCTCTTTACTTCCTCCTCGGTTGTATGTATTGTGTCCAACATTAGATGGTGTACCCCGCCTCTCCATCTTTCTGGAGTCCCTTCTGTCTCCTCTATGAATGTTTCACTGAATCTCATGTTGAGTTCCTCACATACTTCTCGATCATTCCTTGTGATCTCCCCTCCTTCCTTCCTCAGCCTGATTACCAGGTCCTTGACTGTTGTTTTTCTCCTGATGTGGCTGTACAACAGCTTGGAGTCACATTTGGCTTTCGCTGCTATATCATTTTCGTATTGTCGCTGGCCTTCCTTCTTACCTGTGCATAGTCATTTCTGGCTCTACGATTGCTGTCCTTATTCTCTCTCCTCTTCAAGGGGGGCTCCTTGGCGTGGTGAAGAGGCTCTTGGTCTGAGGAATTAGCCCTGTCGGTCTTCTTCCTCAGACCGAACCTAATTACCCCCCATTCTCCCCTCCCCTATCCCATCCTCCCCATCCTCCCCTTTTTCCATTCCTCCTCCTCCTCCTCACCCCTCCCTTTTGCCCTTCCTCTTTTTAGCCTTCGTGATTTCTCCCACAGGCGCGCTAGTTCCTAGGTAGGGGAAAGGACACCGGGGTCGATCCCATTCCGTTGAGGTTTCTTGGCGGTGGCGTAGTTTGCCGTGGAATCTGGATTGCCTAGGGATGTCCCGATCCCTCTCCGGTATCCCGGAGTAGCTTTGGGTGTCTTTTGGGCGACGGGTGTATCTCTGGAAGCCACCTTTCGGATTCCGGGGGTGGTGGCTGAAGGAGGTATGCTTTGTGGCGGATATCCGGCCGCCCTCTCTTTTGTCCACCGAGGTAGCTCGGCAGATGTGAGGTTGCTATCCCGGATTGCTGGTTTACTGGCATGAAGGGTAGGGTATGGCACGGGTTCCATGCTGCATCTGCGCTACTAGCGGTGTCGAGTCCTCTTGGGCGCGGAGGGAGATTTCCGGCCCTTTCATTCCTCCTGGGAACTATTCCTCCCCGCTCCCCCCTTTTTTTATTCTTTTTTTTGTTTTTATTTTCTTTTCTTCTTTCTTTTTTTTTTCTTAAAAACAAAAAGCAAAGGAGTAACCTAACCATGGCAGCCCTAGTCCATGAAACCACTACCCCCGGGCCCCTTCTTGATACCGCACCCCATTCTGACCCTGCCTTGTGTTTAGACCACTCTTCGGACACTCCTGATGCCCCTGTACCTCTTGCTGGTGCTGTTTCCTCACCCGCTTCAGGTACCGGGGCTTCGACTGACTCCTTCGATTTGTCTGAACTCCGCTCTCCTTTGACTATGCTTCCGGCTTCTCCCTCTACGGTACGGCAATTTTCGAATCGCCCACCCATTTCATGCCGGACCAACTCCGGTCCTACTCCTAAACGCCAACGTCAATCTCCTGATGATGCTCCGTCGTTACCTTCCCATTCTACTCGGAAACGACCGACACGTCAAGCACTCCCTCTCCACGCTCAGTTTCGGACCACACAATGGACTAAATTCTTTACTTTAAGACCAACTTCTTCTTCTGCCTACCTTTCTGACCATAGTATTGCCAAAGCGCTCCTGCGTCATGTTGGCAGAGATATTTCATTTCACGCTCTCAAGAGCGGTACGCGCATCGTCACTGTCCAGAATGCTACCCAAGCTCATGATCTTTCTCTCCTTTCGAATATCGATACTACTCCTATCACTATTGAAAAACATCTTTCTCTCAATTCTTGTAGTGGTACTGTCATTCTGCCCCATACCATAGTCCAACAGAATTTCCAGTCATGTGGCAATGACATTTTTGAACAGCTGGAACTCCAGGATCTCCCAATCCTCAAAGTAGACACTTATGTCCTTCCTGCCCGGGGGCGGAGACGTTACCCTTGCAATGTGGCTCGTTTAACTTTTGACAGCCGAGAACTCCCGTCCTCTGTATATGTCGCGGGACATCGGTTACAAGTTCGAAAGGTGATACCTACACCGCAACAATGTAGAAATTGCTGGCGTTTTGGTCACCCAGCGAAATATTGCAGATCTATGGCCGAATGCCCAGTCTGTGGTGCCGACAACCATTCTAATACATCTTGCAGTCAACCTCCATCTTGCCTTAATTGTAATGAAGCTCACCCTTCGTACTCCCGCCGTTGCCAGGTCTACTTAAATGAACGTGAAATCCGTTGCCTCAAAGAGGCAGAAGGTCTCCCTTATGCTATGGCAGTTACTCATCTCTGCCTCCAAGGGAGACTACCCCGTGTTTCTTATTCTCGTGTTTCCAAACATCCCCCCACTTCTGGGGTCCCATCTTCTGCAGCCTCCTCTGTTGTTACCCCTCCCATAGCCATTACGGCATCTAATCCTTTTGCTGTCCTTGGCTCTGACGTCCCGACTACAACTCAGTCTGTTCTCACATCTTCGCGTCCTTCCTCACAAGCCCCAGTATCGACAAGACCTCGTACGACACCTAATACCAATCGCCCCTCTACTCAGAAGTCCAAAAAATCCACATTGCTCAAATCTTCTTTGCCCCTTCCTTCCCTTCTTCCACCTCCACACGTTACCTTTCCAGTCTCTGTACCTAGTTCTTCCCCTCTCTCTGGCTCTATTACAAGTGTGGAGATTCACCCTCCTCCTCGTACTATGCCTTCCACCCCCGTCCCCTCCCAAGTTTCTCCCTCTTCTGTCACCTCCCAGGTTTCTACCTCTTCTGTCCCCCCCCACACTTCATCTCCAGTCCCTTACACTTTTCCCTCCCCCTCTACTTTGGTACAGTCCATTACTGTCCCAATCTTTACTCACCCTCCTCCTCCTATCTCCAATATGGTTTCCCATACATCTTTGAATTCAGAAACACTTGAAGCCATTTCAGAATATATTGCAGAGACTAAACCTTCAATGGACACTGATTCACTTCCTGTTCCTTCTCTTCCCTCTCCTCCATCTTCACAACCCCATTCTTCGCAACGCTCCGTTCCTTCGCTACTTGAACATCTTCCAATGCCACCACACGTTGACTTTTCTAACCCCTCTAGTCCGTAGGTGCCTTTACCTACAGATTCCTGATATTTTCTTCATCGCTAATCATGGCCTATTTACAGTGGAATATCCGCGGCCTCAGGGGTAATCGGGGTGAGCTTCAGATGTTGCTTTCCAGGTTTTCCCCTGTTGGTGCTTGCTTACAAGAACCAAAATTACACTCGGCTGTTTTCCAACCTATCTCAGGCTATAATTTATTGTATTCTTCGGATCCTTTCTCAGATGGGACCTTTAATGAAAGTGCCCTTCTTCTACGCAATGATATTCCGTACTGTCAACTATTTGTCCATACCTCGCTGCATTACACTGCAGCCCGTATCCACTTGAATAAGTGGTTTACAATATGTTCTTTATATCTCTCTCCTTCTCGAGCATTTTCTATCCCAGACTTTGCCTTTCTTGTTTCATCCTTACCACCACCACTTCTGTTACTTGGTGATTTTAATGCCCACCATTTCCTCTGGGGGGGGTCTCATTGTGACTCACGTGGCATTCAGTTGGAGGCTTTTCTTGCCTCTCACCCCCTCCATGTTTTAAATACGGGTACTCCCACCCATTTTGATCCTCGTACTCATACTCTCTCTTGCATCGATCTATCAGTCTGCTCTTCCTCCACAGCACTAGACTTCACCTGGTCTGTTCTACCAGACTTACATGACAGCGATCATTTTCCGATCATTCTTACTTCTCCTTCCTATTCACCACCTTCCCGTAGCCCTCGCTGGCAATTTGATCGGGCAAATTGGGATCTTTACTCACACCTCACTGCTTTTAGTGAGGTTCCTTCTTCATCCTCCATTGATGAGCTCCTACACATCTTCTCGACATCAGTTTATACCGCAGCTTCTCATTCTATACCCCACACCTCAGGCAGGCATTCTCAGAAGTGCGTGCCTTGGTGGTCTCCTGCTTGTGCTCGTGCAGTACGTTTGAAACGTGCTGCATGGGGCAGGTACCGGTACAATAGAACCGCTGAGAGACTTGTTGATTTTAAGCAGAAGCGTGCGATCGCTCGCCGTGTCATCCGTGAAGCTAAACGCACTTGTTGGCGAGACTATGTTTCCACCATCACCTCTGCTTCTTCTATGAGTGCAGTCTGGAAAAAAGTGAGGAAATTGAGTGGTAAATACTCTCCTGACCCGGCTCCTGTTCTACGGGTCACTGGTGTTGATATAGCAAACCCTCTCGACGTTGCCATTGAACTTGGCACACATCTGGTCCGTATTTCCCGAGGGCTCCATCTATGCCCCTCGTTTCTTTCCTCAAAGTCTGCCAGAGAGTTAGTACCCTTGGACTTTTCTTCTCTCGGAGAAGAACAGTATAATGTGCCTTTTACACTTCAAGAACTGGAGGCAACGCTCTCAGCTTGCCGATCATCGGCAGCTGGGCCTGATGACATTCATATTCGTATGTTACAACATTTACATCGGTCAGCCCTTGTAGTCCTCTTACACCTCTTCAATCTTATTTGGGCACAAGGAGTTCTTCCCCAGCTGTGGAAATCTGCCATTGTTCTCCCTTTCCGCAAACCGGGTACTACAGGACATGATGCCTCCCACTATCGCCCCATCGCTCTTACAAGTGCAGTTTGCAAAGTGATGGAACGCCTCGTAAATCGACGTTTAATGTGGTATTTAGAGACTCACAACAGTCTCTCCGCTAGTCAATATGGCTTTCGTAAGGGTCGTTCTACCATAGACCCCTTACTACGCTTGGATACGTATGTTCGTAATGCCTTTGCGAATAATCACTCAGTTATTGCCATATTTTTTGACCTTGAGAAGGCATATGACACAACTTGGAGGTATAATATTTTGGCCCAGGCCCATTCCTTAGGCCTCCGAGGCAATCTACCATCCTTCCTTAAGAACTTTTTAACTGACAGACATTTCCGTGTTCGAGTCAATAATGTTCTTTCCCCGGACTTCGTCCAAGCTGAAGGTGTCCCTCAGGGATGTGTTCTAAGCACAACACTTTTTCTCCTTGCTATAAATGATTTGGCCTCTGTTCTTCCACCCAATATTTGGTCATCACTCTATGTTGATGACTTCGCTATTGCTTGTGCAGGCGCTGACTGTCACCTTATTGCAGTTTCTCTCCAGCATGCGGTCGACCGTGTTTCCACTTGGGCCACCACACATGGGTTTAAATTTTCAAGTACCAAAACTCACCAAATTACTTTCACTAGACGCTCTGTTATCTCCGATCATCCTTTGTATCTCTATGGCTCCCGTATCCCCGAACGTGATACAGTCAGGTTTCTAGGCCTTCTCTTTGACCGTCGGTTAACCTGGAAACCTCACATTACCTCTCTGAAGGCAACTTGTCACAGCCGGCTAAACCTTCTTAAAACCCTTGCTCATCTTTCCTGGGGAGCTGATCGTCGAACTCTGCTTCGCCTACATTCAGCCCTCGTTTTATCGAAACTCGATTATGGTGACCAGATTTATTCCGCGGCCTCTCCTGCTACTCTCTCTAGCCTTAACTCTATCCATCACCAAGGCTTACGTTTGTGCCTTGGTGCTTTTCGCTCTTCCCCTGTTGAGAGCCTCTATACAGAAGCAAATGTTCCATCCTTGTCTGATCGCCGTGATGCCCATTGCCTTCGTTACTATGTACGCGCTCACGATCTACACAATCCTTCCATTTATAGAATGGTCACCGATATTAGTAGACATTCTTTATTCGTTCGCCGCCCCTGTTTGCTCCGTCCCTTTTCTCTTCGCCTACTTTCACTCTTGTCTTCCCTTCAGTTACCACCTTTATATGTTCATGTAGCATCTCACTTTTCCCTACCCCCCTGGGAAGTTCCAGCTGTTCGGGTCTGTTCTTTCTCACTCCCTTGCTCGAAAGCTCAACTGCCTACGGTGGCTTCCCGCTCTCTTTTTCTTGATCACTTCCACTCTCATTCTCATGCCACCGCTGTGTACACAGATGGCTCTAAGTCTTCAGACGGCGTCGGATTCGCAGCAGTGTTTCCGGACAGCGTCGTACGAGGGCATTTACTATCTTCAGCTAGCATTTTTACTGCTGAACTGTATGCCATTCTTGCAGCACTTATTCGTATCGCATCTATGCCTGTGTCATCATTTGTAGTAGTCTCAGACTCCCTTAGTGCTCTACAGGCTATACGAAAATTTGATACATCTCATCCCCTAGTTCTCCGTATCCAACTTTGGCTACGCCGTATCTCTACCAAACATAAAGATATTGTTTTTTGTTGGGTCCCTGGTCATGTCGACGTACAGGGCAATGAACAGGCAGACACTGCTGCGCGGTCAGCAGTATATGACCTACCAATTTCCTATCGAGGTGTTCCATTTCTGGACTATTTTGCTGCAATAGCTACCCACCTTCGCACCCGTTGGCAACAACGTTGGTCAACTCTGCTCGGTAACAAACTTCATTCTATTAAACCGAGCATAGGTTACTGGCCGTCTTCTTGTCATCAGTGCCGAGGTTGGGAGACCACTCTCTCCCGCCTTCGCATTGGCCACACTCGTCTTACTCATGGGTATCTCATGGAGAGGCACCCTGTTCCTCTCTGTGAGCAGTGTCAAGTTCCAGTATCGATTAGCCACATTCTGTTAGACTGCCCTCTCTATCAACGAGCACGCAGAATTTACCTCCAACGTCGTCTTCGTTCTCCTACTCTCTCTTTACCTTCCCTTCTTGCTGATGGACCCTCCTTTAATCCTGACTCTCTCATTGACTTCTTGACAACGACTGATTTACTCCACAAACTCTGATGATACTTTTCGCACTCCCCTCAGCCCTTTCTGGTTCAGTCTCTTGCTGCCCTTTACCCTTTCACCATCCACTGCCCCGCTGTTATCCGTAACCTGTTGCTCATCCATCTCCCTTTTGCCACCTGATGCCCTCGCTTCCTTCCTGCCCTGCAGCGCTGTATAGTCCTTGTGGCTTAGCGCTTCTTTTTGATTATAATAATAATAATAATGTCCTTATTCTCCTGGGTCCTTTGCTTTATATACTTCTTCCTTTCTCTGGCACACCTGGTTTTGGCCTTTCTATACCTTTGGGTGAACGATGGGCTCATCTTGGCCTTCTCGTTATTTCTGTTTCCCTTGGGCACAAATCTCTTCTCAGCTTCCTTGCATATTGTTGTCACATATTCCATCATCTCATTTACTGATGTTCCAGCTAATTCTCTGTCTCACTGAGCCTCGTGCAGGAAATTCTTCATGCTTGTGTAGTCCCCTCTCTTGTCGTTTGGCTTCATTCAGCCTGCCCTTCCTGCTTCCCTCTCCACTTATTTTATGTATTCGAAGCTCATAACCACGTGGTCACTGGCCCCGAGGGGTCTTTCATATGTGATGTCCTCAATATTTGCACTACTCAAGGTGAATACAAGATCCAATCTTGCTGGTTCGTCTTCTCCTCTCTCTCTGGTAGTGTCCCTTAAGTGTTGGTACATGAGATTTTCCAGTACCACCTCCATCATCTTGGCCCTTCAAGTTTCTGAGCCCCCTTGTGGCTCCAGGTTTTCCCAGTCAATTTACCTGTGACTGAAGTCACCCACAATCAGCAGCTTTGCCCGGCTGGCATGAGCTCTTCTGGTGACTTTAGTCAGTGTGTGTGTGGAGGGGAGGTGAGGGGGAGGTGAGGGGGAGGTGAGGGGGAGGTGAGGGGGAGGTGGGGGGGAGGTGAGGGGGAGGTGAGAAAACTCGCCTGTGAAAGGAAACACAGGAGAAAAAGAGGCGAATTTTTTCAGAATTCATTAAATTAATATACTGTCTGTATTTACACTTCAGTCTACAGAGAGGTTTTCCAGAAACATTATTTTCATTACATTCTGAATGTAATTCATATACAAGTACATACATACACATGCATACATACACATACATACATATGAAACAGGCCTATTGTCTAATCGACACGTGCCTAGGACGAAATGGTAACTAACATACATACATACATACATACATACATACATACATACATACATACATACATACGTACATACAGACATACATACACATACATATTCTCATGAATACACATACAAACATATATACAAATCAATACATACGTATACACATACAATGATTGAGCAGTTCTCGTCTAGCATGGTCTTTAGGATGGAGTCGTACTCTCAGTTTGCTGCTGACAGGATGTAGATCATCGTAAAATGTAAATTACCTTTTAAACAAGGTAGACAACATCATTGGCATCATTAATAATAATAATAATAATAATAATAATAATAATAATAATAATAATAATAATAATAATAATTTTATTTCTACAAGTACATGTACAAGGTAGACAGACCATAGCTGACATCAGTGACGTACTACTATATAGAAAGCCCCTTATTATGCGGAGTTTTTCGGGCAAATTAGATCAGTTTTGTCCCAAGATGCAACCCACACCAGTCGACTAACACCCAGGAACCCACTGTATTGGTGGGGAACATAGAGAACCGGTGTAAAGAAACAGGCCCAATGTTCTTGTCCTCGCCGGGAATCAAACCTGGGCCCTCGCCATGTGAAGCGAGAGCTTTAGCCACCAGACCATCAGGCCATCTCTCCATCTGTCGGAGAATTTTCTTTCTTTTTCAACATCTCTTCAATGACATTAAGTTCAATGGGGCACCGAGAAATCTATAAGTAGTGAAATCAACGACTCTGACTTCTTGTAGAGCAACTGAGACTTGTTCGACGGTGTGTTTCCTGGAAGATAACGGTTCACTTTCGAAGGATCGACTGTGAGAAGTATTTTTTCCATCTGTACTCTTTGATAATTCTTATGTCTTCCAGAAGGAATTCTATGTGCCATCAGACACGAACCAGATCTTGAGATCGTTAGCTAGGTCTATGTGATTTTTTTGAGGGCGAAGCAGAAAAGAAGAGGGTCAAAAGGTTTCCCTTGTTGGAGACCTTCACGGATCAACTTTGTGTTTACTAAAGAGAAGTTTCTGGTCACTGTTGTAGCAAGAGTAGTTAAATGGATAAAATGTAGGAAAATGGTGATGGGCAGCTCTGAGTTAAATGTCCTTTTTACTGACGAAAAATTTAATTTGACGAGGGATTTATGGCACACGAGGTTAATGATGAATACATGGACTGCGGCTTCCCAATCTTGGTCTGACATGGCTCACAAGGTGGTGTAGGGAGTTCTCAATGGCAATTGTCCTGATTCGTTATTTTTTTAATGCACAGAGGGATGCACCAAAAAGGAGATATGCTGAATTTGCTCAGGAACGCCACTGTCGCTATAGATAGTGGCTACTGTTGTGATCTCGGAAAGAAGTCACTCTACAACAACTCCGACTGTTGGATTGAGCATTTGTTTGATGTGATGTGGCCTTGATCCAGTGAAACCACCCATAGATCCCGGAGGGAATAACACGGCAACTTTCTACACTTCTGGTTATTGGACTGTCAGTGGCTGTACTCTGGTTTAGGTGTCGTGAGGAACATTGTCGTTGTTATGAGCGTTGGTTCGTGCTTTTTTTTTTACTTTGTAAGGCTTCGGTGTGGTTAATTTCTTGGCGACAATTGTTTCAATGCTAGTGATTAGTCTGATCTCGCCTGCTGTATTCCCTTCCTTTATTTTCTTGTTGATTTGTGAGGGAATTAATTTATTGCTCAGTGATAGATATTTCCAGGAACTCGTCCCACCTGGGTGGAACGACCAGGCAGACATTACCACACAGGAGGAGGGCATTACTGATCTTTTCAAAACAGTCAGCCAATTTAGCATCATGTTTGAGTACTTACTGCCTTAGGGATGTCTAGCAGAGTCCTGACCGATGTTAATTTAATTGATTCTCGAGTTTATTTGTTGTGGTGAAATTTGAACAGTTTGTCGCTTGTTTCTGCCAAATGTTCGGAACGTTGTATCGCTCGTGAGGCCAGATCACACAGAAAGAGAATGAAACAAGGTGCAGATGATATACCCGGCGTTAGAAAAAAGTTAACGTTGCTGAGGAATCTGCGGCTGGGTGGTTTAAAGCGTTCGTTTTTCAGCTATATACACTCACACGGAGAGCTCGTACGTTACATATCTATATCTCTTTAAAAGGTAAAGATAAGGTGACCAGGCCGCACAGACTTGGAGAAGTAATTTTGAGAAAGAGAAGCGGACAGACAGAAAGAGGGACAGAAAAACAGAATTACAGAGTGAAACAGACGGACAGGAGAAACTAAAGTTATTCCATTCATATTGCGCCAGAGGGAATAGGAGGCAATTAGGTTCGATTCCGAGAAGGGGAGGTCAGATGAGTTTTCTTGCAATAAGAATCCATCGCCAGCATCAGTGAACCTTCCTTGAGCAAAGCGAGAACTGAACAAATGAAAATCGTTGAAAAAGACACATTCAGTACCTGGATAAAGGTAAAGATACGTAGATAATTGTCGATTTGTTTACCATTAATGAATGACAGTAGCGGTAATGCTGAATTATCATTTGTTTAAAGAAAATAAATATGAGTGGAGATGTTAATGATTTGATTTAAGAATGGAGAACTTAATGATGTAGTGGGAAACCACAGTAGGAGAATTTAGAGTGCAATGGAGGTGGGATCTAAATTAAATGTTTAACATGAGATTAAACAATAAATAATAATTTATTAAGGAATAAAAGATTAAAAACCGAGTATAAATATACAACGAATACTGAAGTTTACCTTGGTAATAGTTTACTAGACTACGCATTGGTACATAAAACGTTGATGGGAACACTATAGGATGTGTATGTTGTCAGAGTGACTGCTACGTCAGATCATTATTTAGTAATAATTACATTATTAGTAAGAAGATGAAGTAAGAGTAGAGTGATGTCTGTGAGGAAGAGAGAAGTGAATGTGAGTGAAAATAAGGTGATAGTCAATAGAAGGTATGAGCAACAGTTCATAATACAGTTGGATAAAGTGAGGTAATGAGAAGGCCAAGGAGGAATCTTGTTTATATAAGCACACCAAAAATGCGTGATGACTGGAGTGTGAGTCTGACCTGATATAAGAATGATGGAAAAAGATAATTACGAACACACGATAGTGTCTTCGTAATTATCTTTGAATCAGTCTTCATAAATAAGAGTCTGTTTTTATAAATAATTTTAACCGTATATTTCTAGATTCGTCTTTTTTTTCTTTCTTGACCTGCATGATCTATTGTAACCTAACAGTGGGATACGACTCGAGCGAACTGCAGCCGTCGTGGTATGGGGACACAGCAGTGGAATTTGCCAACTTGATGATAACTCACGGATATGAGCTGACTGAGGTCAAGACCTCAGCCAAGACCGTCGTCACAGCACACAGTGAGTCTAAACCTAACTTTTCCTGGTCCCGTTATCCTCTCTGTGTTCAACATGTGTAATATACACTCTGCATGCATTTCGTAAAGACTATTCCACGATACCTCTATATATCTCCCGTGCTGACTGCTGATGCCGCTGTTCCTCGCCCACTCATGTACTTGCCTTACATATTTTTAAAGCTGCCCAAGGCTTTAGAATAATAATAATAATAATAATAATAATAATAATAATAATAATAATAATAATAATAATAATAATAATATCTTTATTTCTTCATCAATGACATAGTACTATATAGAAAGCCCTTTGTTATGCAGAGCATTTCGGGCATATTAGGTCAATTTTGTCCCAGGATGCGACCCACATTAGTCGACTAGCACCTAGGTACCCATTTTACTGATGGGTGAACATGGACAGCAGGTGTCTTGAGGAAACACGTCCTAATATTTCCTGCCGTACCGGAGAATTGAACCCCGGACCTCAGTGTGTGAGCTGAGTGCGCTACTCGGAAGTTAGACACACTCACCCACAACTCCATTCCACGGCTTGCGAGCCGTGTCTTGGTTAGATACTTTGAGCAAGTTATTTGTCTCCCCCCTTTATTTATTCCTGTCTTTCATTTATTTTCCTTCCTTCCTTCCTTCCTTCCTTCCTTCCTTCCTTCCTTCCTTCCTTCCTTCCTTCCTTCCTTCCTTCCTTCCTTCCTTCCTTCCTTCCCTTTAATTCTACAACTTACCAGAGAGTGGCTCTGGTGGCCTGGTGGTTAACGCTCTCGCTTCACACGGTGAGGGCCTGGGTTCGATTCCCAGCCAGAGTAGAAACATTGGACGTGTTTCTTTCCACCTGTTGTCTATGTTCCCCATCAGTAAAATGGGTACCTGGGTGTTAGTCGACTGGTGTGGGTCGCATCCTGGGACACTGACCTAAGGAGGCCTGGTCACAGACCGGGCCGCGGGGGCGTTGACCCCCGGAACTCTCTCCAGGTAAACTCTCTCCAGAGTGCAGATTCAGTGCCCTTAGTCAGTCCTCGAAGGAATGATTCCTGATTAAGTTTAGCCCGAGGATTCTTATCATTTATACTTCTTGATATAAAGCCAAGAGAAAATAAGAGGTAATATGATACGGACAAGATATGGAAAAAGACACTTACGTACAGTTCAGGACATATACTAAAGGAAACGTTGAACCACAAGTGGTTCTTCAGTCTTAATTAATAAAATGATATGATGATAATATATTGGCCAGGAACGAAATCCTGACCCTGGTCTGTACCAGCTGGTGGCCCATCAGTTATTATTATTATTAAAGATTCGCCGGTATTCTCCCGGCCCGGGCCTTTTCCAAGTGGTGGCCCGGCCTTGGCTCCCTCTTTAGGGAGTGTCTGAGACCTAAGTCTCCCATGGGAGGAGGCACAGGTACCTCCTCATCTTTGGGACCAACTGTCCCCAGGCCTAGCCACAAGCTAGACCTCTCTGGCCTGCCATCCCCGCCCCAAGGGAGCAAATGGGAATGACAGTCTTGTGAGCT
This sequence comes from Cherax quadricarinatus, assembly GCF_038502225.1. Taxonomy (NCBI): domain Eukaryota; kingdom Metazoa; phylum Arthropoda; class Malacostraca; order Decapoda; family Parastacidae; genus Cherax; species Cherax quadricarinatus. The sequence continues at coordinate 51,609,640 of NC_091301.1, forward strand.
AAAAGCTCGGACTCAGGCACCTACCCTACCCTAGAAGGGTTAGGCATGGTGTCGATTGGCCCATCAGTGACTCCCGAAGGAGTGTCGGAGGTTTTACAAGTTATATACTGTTTACAGCTCTAAGGCAGAGACACGGTGATCCTTCGTGTCAAGTACAGTACCATTTACAGCCTTTTGGTGGGGGCAGTCCTATGACAAGGACACCGTGAGTCTTCTTCAGCACAAGTGGTGCAGCAGTTACCACATTCGACATTATTTAGTTTATATGTCGCATGGTTATTTTCCTGTCCAACATTTAGAACTTTGCATCTGTCTATTTTAAACTGCGTCTGCCACTTCTCCGACCATTGCATCAGTCTATTCAAATCTTCCTGGAGTGCTCTAATGTCCTCGTCAGAATGAATTCGACGGCCTATTTTTGTGTCATCGGCAAACTTGCCGATGTCGCTCTTTATGCCCTCATCTATGTCGTTTATGTAGATTGTGAACAACAGGGGCCCAACACTGACCCCTGTGGAACACCGCTCGTGACGCTTCCCCACTCTGATTTCTCCCCATTTATGCAAACTCTCTGCTGCCTATTTGTCAACCATGCCTCTATCCAAGAAAAAAATTCTCCTATTCCATGTGCCTTAATTTTTCCCAGTAGTCTCTGATGTGGGACCCTGTCAAAAGCCTTACTGAAGTGCATATACACAATATTATATTCATTACCATGATCTACCTCCTCAAATACCTTGAAAAGCACAAATTGATTAATTTGTGCTTTTCAAGGTGGCTATGAACTGCCTCGGCAATTATTGATTCCATAAATTTTACCACAATGGAGGTTAGGCTTAATGATCTATAGTTCGAAGCTAAGGACGTGTCACCTGCCTTGTAAATATGTATTACATTTACCATTTTCCACTTATCTGGCACCATGCCAGTCTGTAGTGATATATTGAAAAGATTAGCCAGAGGTTTGCTAAGCTCCTCTTTACATTCCTTTAGAACCCTTGCAAACAGTTCATCAGGGCCTGGGGCTTTGTTAGGTTTTAATTTATCAATTTGCCTAAGGACCATGTCACTTGTGACCCTAATCGTGCATTGTTTATCATCATCCTGTTCTACATAATTTATTATTTCTGGAATATCGCTAGTATTTTCCTAAGTAAAAACTGAGAGGAAGTATGTATTAAAAATTCTACACATTTCCTTATCACTGTCCATGAGCTGACACGAGTAACTTTTAAGTTGGCCTATCTTGTCCCTGATCTTACTTCTATATACCTGAAAGAATCCTTTTGGGTTAATCTTCGATTCTCTTGCAACTTTAACCTCATAATCTCTTTTTGCTTTTCCTATTCCCTTTTTTATTTCTCTCTTTAACTGAATATATTGATTTCTTAATTGCACCTCTCCTCTTTTGATTTTCCTATATATGGCTCTCTTTTGACCAATGAGATGTTTTAAAATATTATTCATCCATTTAGGATCAGTTTTGCTTGATCTGATTTCCCTATTTTGAACATAAGTTGTCTAAGCAGCTAGAACTATGCCCTGGAAAACGTCATATCGGCAACCATCACCACCTACCTGACCCATAGTCAGGTCATTCCAGTTCAGCCCACCTAAGTAATTTTTCAGTCCTATGAAATCAGCCAAGCGAAAGTCAGGGACAGAGACTTGATTGCCATTATTAGGGGAATTCTATGATATATTAAAACTGAGTGATTTGTGATCACTTTCCCCAAGCTCATCATTAACCTCAAGATTATTACTTAGCGTTTCCCTGCTGGCAAGAACCAAGTCAAGCAGGTTATTTCCTCTAGTTGGCTCTGTTACAAACTGTTTTAAAAACAATCCTGAATCGTATCAAGAAAGTCACTTGACTCTAAATTTCCTGTCAAATTGCTCCAGTCAATCTGTCTATAGTTGAAATCTCCCATTAGCACAACATTTTCGCATGTAGAGACCTTACGAATTTCATCCCATAGAAGTTTACCGCACTCCCTGTCAAGATTTGGGGCCCTGAAAATCACACCCAAAATTAGTTTTTCACGGCCCTCGAGAAGCTGTAACCAAACAGATTCAGTGGCTGACGCTTCTAATTTTATATCTTGTCTAACACAACAATTTAAATTGTCTCTGACGTACATCGCTACTCCACCACCCTCCCTCTCTCTCTCTCTCTCTCTCTCTCTCTCTCTCTCTCTCTCTCTCTCTCTCTCTCTCGTGTCCAGATAAGCTGATGCATAAAACAAAACGGAGGGAGGGTCTGTCTCTATGTGTAGTGTTTGGGTTAACTGGGAAAACTCCGTCGACATATAGACACACAATATAATAAACGTATTTTATCGCACGTTTCCCTCATTATTGAATTTTATTAAATCATATCTTGTTTAACCTCAACATTATGAGGAATGGACTCAAATTAAGTAGCAATGAAGAGCTTTCAATTAATAAACAGAATGGTGGACGGGGAGACATCAAGGACTGCAGATTAACAGTCCGACGCTCTACTGAGCAGAGTCTACTGAGTAGGTGGATCAGTCGGGCTTCGTCATTCAGATTCTCAGAGTGACACCATCAGGATGGTTGAAACATTTTTAAATAAAGTTTATTTTACGATACTTATTACGTTAAATATGTTTGACGGTCTTGATATTGTTTACATTCGATCGCTGTCGCACTCAGCTCACACACTGAGATCCGGAGTTCGAATCTCCGGTACGGCTGGAAAACATTAGGACGTATTTCCATAAGACACCTGCTATCCATGTTCACCCATCAGTATAAAGTGGGTACCTAGGTGTTAGTGGACTGATGTGGGTCGCATCCTGGGACAAAACTGACCTAACTTGCCAGAAATGCTCTGCATAACAGGCGGCTTTCTACATTAGTATGTCACTGATGTCAGCTATGGTTGTCTGTTAACTGGTAATTCTTTTATATTTACATAATAAGGAGTTTCTTCAGAACCTAAGAGTATGAGGGAATATTGGTTTAAGGCAGGAGTTCTTAACCTTTTCACGAACACCTGAGACCTGATCGTAATGGGTTTCAAAGTGGAACAAACAAATTCAACAATAGAATATAACTTATTTCCTTCGCCAGATATAATTTGCCAGATTTATACATGTACACTTATGTACAGAAGTTGAATAGCAAGTGAACCACACGGTGACTAAAGATGGCAAAAAGGAGAAGCCAGAGAGAGTGCACCGTATCCACCAACAGCTCAGGCAAGTCTGTCAATTCGCTTCCCTCAAGTGAGCCACGTTGCTTCAGCTTTGACGGGATTGCCAGTGATTGGCCAATGAACCAAGGTACTGATTTAATGACGGGTGCCCTATTTATCGTTAAACCCTTAGCACCTGGTTCGCTGGTTGGGAGGCAGCCTATATGGGAGTGTGACATACGCCGAATAAAATACTCTTAGCATACCACAGTTCCCATACCACATTTGCCAGATTGTGGAACTCATCATTACGAGTCCTGTTAAATACCAGTATGACTTTAAAAGATGTCAACATCTTGGTTTAAATTTACATATGGATAACTAGGAACATTTATTTATAGAAAAACGGCAAATTGCTCATAGATGGAGTCCCATTATTTGGTTCTCATACCCCCGAGGGATATTGATATCCCTGGTTAAGAACTCCTGGTTTAAGGGATCCTGGTGATGGTAGCTGAGATGATGAGATGAAATTGTTCCTGGATTAATAGGTAACAGATGATCCTATATGGAGTGAAAGGCTATTGAGAATTTTTATTGAGAATATATGAGTATGTTTCAATGGACAAGTGACTAATAGCCAAGTTATGTAACTAATGTTTTATATTAATTCCGTGTTAAGTATTTATCCTCATTTCATTTGAATATGGAGTTGCTTGCTTTGATTAAGATATTTTCCTGTGGCCATGGTAGAACCCAAGAGGCAGCTGAGGGTAGAGATGGAATTACAGGCTTATGGTGGATGGGAGGTCAAACACACTGTCATCCCAATGATCGCCACCGTCACCACAGCCTATTTTTCCTTCTTCATCAACATTAGAGGTAAGTTCGGTATTTTTTTTTTCTTTTAGATGTTTACAAAACCTGTAATGAAAATGTGTACGAAAAATAAAGTCAGATTGATGCAATTTTTTTTTCAAGCGACTTCCATCGTTAAAATGAAAACACCAATAGTCTTAAATATGATTGTCGAAAAAAAATGTTTCACGTATATTCCGCGTTGCGAAGGCCTTTTTCAAAGCTAAGTTGTTATTTTCCTTATTTATTCGTCTACACATTATTTTTCCAATCTCTTCTGTAATTCTACCATCTCATAGTTGAGTATCTTGCTCTTCCTGTCTGTCCTCATCTTTTACACTTCCTCCTTATTTGTCATGATAGAGAATGTTTACTCCTTGAGACTCGATGATAGGATACCCCTAGGGAAAGTTTCCTCCTTGAAGCTCGGTGATAGGATACCCCTAGGGAAAGTTTTTTCTCCTTGAGGCTCAATGATAGGATACCCCAAGGGAAATTTTTTTCTCCTTGAGGCTCAACTATAGGATACCCTTAGGGAAAGTTTTCGCATTAAAGCTCGTTGATAGGATACCCCTAGGGAAATTTTTTTCTCCTTGAGGCTCAACGATAGGATACCCCTAGAGAAAGTTTTCTCATTGAAGCTCGTTGATAGGATATCACTAAGGAATATTTACAGTTTGAAATGCACTTTTACTATGATTTTCTAACCCTCTTCTAGGATATTTACCACCCCTCATATGGCATTATTTCAGGAGCGTGTGTACGGGTGATTCTGGGAATGATGTCCTTGATGACAGCTGCTATCTTCCACGAGAGTACCTACCGTAGCGTGCCCCACGCCTCGTATACCATGGTAGCTACTTTCTCACTTCATTCTGTTCCTGCATGCTAACTAAATTCCCCTTAACACTACACTCTTTATTTCGTGCTTCTTTGTGTTCTTGAATCATCCTGTGACTTAGTATTTTGTCACTACATAGACGATACTTGTAGTCACTGATTCCAACTGAGCACTATCATTTTCTCTGTCCACAGGCCATTGAAGTGTTCACTGGGACATGCCTTAGCTTCATCTTCATAGCGACGGTGGAGAGTGTAGTAGTGGACGTTTTGTCGCATCTTCCCGTGAAAGGCCGGCGCTCCGCACCTTCTTCTCACACCTCCTTCGCTCTAGAGGTCCGTGACGAAAAGGTAGTACGTGTGTGTGTGTGTGTGTGTGTGTGTGTGTGTGTGTGTGTGTGTGTGTGTGTGTGTGTGTGTGTGTGTATTATGTGTGTGTACTCACCTAACTGTGATCCCCTAATTATAATTGTAAGGGTCGAATCATAGATCCTGGCCTTGCCTCTTCACCGGTCACTACTATGTCCACTGTCACCCTGCTCCATGAGCTTTATCGTATCTCTTCTTAAAGCTATATATGGATCCTGCCTCCACTACATCACTTTCCAGATTGTTCCACTTCTCTGTGGGTAAAGAAATACTTCCTAACGTCCCTGTGATTCATTTGATTCTTCAACTTGCAGCTGTGATCCCATGTTGCTGTGGCCCATGTCTGAAACATCCTGTCTCTTTGTACCCTGTCAATTCCTCTCAGTATTTTATGTCATTATCATGTCCCCCATCTCTCCTGTCCTCCAGTGTTGTTAGGTCGATTTCCCTTAACCTCTCCTCGTAGGACATGCCCCTTAGCTCCAGGACTAGTGCTGTTGAAAACCTTTGCACTTTCTCTAATTTCCTGACGTGCTTGGCCTGGTGTGGGTTCCATACTGGCACTGCATACTTCAATATGGGCCTGACATACACCTAAGGTGTCGAAATACTATTCTTGGGTTTACCAGGCACCCATATGCTGCAGCAGTGATTTGGTTAATGTGCACCTCAGGTGATGTGGTCGGTAATATACTCACCACAAGATAATTTTCATTGAGTGAGTTTGCAGTTGTCAGGGGAAGGCCTTCTGCCTGAACAAAAGAATGGAAAAATAAATAAATAAATGACTTAAGAGTTCGTTGATGTTTTTTACCAATACAAAGAACAATTTGCTAGCAGCACTGTAGAGAGAATCTGGACAAGTTTTCAGGGTATATTCAGTCACCAGTCGCCTACTATGTGTCGGTGGCATAACCCACTATAAGGAAACGCTGATTGCAATACGCTTAATGCATTATGAAGCATTAGCACACAACAACTTCTAGGATGCAACGTAATGCATCCTAGAAGGCTCGTAGAAACAATGAGGACTCACAAACTTCAGGACAGGCACTCAATATTACGAACACAGGGGTAGACTATTTGGCCTGCACACCTTGCTGTAACACGATAACCATTTAGGAACGAGCAAATAAGCAACAGAAAGAGTAAACGACTGTATTTACTTGACCAAAACAAGCTAGTATTTACAATATGTATATAACCTATGTACAGTATTTGCAGCTATGTACAGTGAGGTGAATGCAAGCACAAGACACGGTGAGAACCGCAGCGACCAGCTGTGAAGGTAACTCTACCAATGCTGCTTCACGATGTACCACACTACATCGCTTCACAGCTTGCATGGGCTTCCTTGCCATTGGTTGAACCAAGGTACTGGTATAACGATGGGGCCCCTGCTCTTTAAACCCTTAGCACCTGGTTTGCTAACTGAGAGGCAGCCTATATGGGTGTGTGATATACGTCAGATAAAATATAACGTGCTCTTAGCATGCCTCACCAGTTTTAATAAACTGGTTTCTGTAAAATAATTAGAGAATGTCTCTGCTGATGAGAAATAAGTCACAGCGTTCTACTTTATTGGTTATCCTAAGTTAAATGAACTTTATGTTCACTTATCTATAATTATCATCTTTGTGCTCTCTAGACCATTGTTTAAAAAATGTATGTTATGTGCACTAAGCTTACATAAAACTTAACAGCTGGTAAGTCTTAGGCAAACGTTTGGATGGAAATTTGCCTCTGTAAGAACCAGCTTACTTTTCTGAAAAAAAAAAATTAACATTGAATCACTGGTTTTATGTGAAAACCAGTATTTCAACTGGTCTTCAACTCGTCTTCAACCCTTCCATGCTGATTGTTTGACAGGGCAACTCCTAAGCGGCTTCTGGCTTAATGTACATGCGCATTTTAAGATATTATTCGCTTTGATCTCTCTGAAAGATATAAAATTTGGATATTAACTTCCATTTGACGACCAGTGAATGCTTTTTCTGATAACTCTTCAGACCTTCAGAGCAAATATTAAATAGCATTAGAAATATATGGTAATGCGTGCATTGAGGCTCATGGGAATTGGGATTACGAAATACTAGGATACCTTCCTCACATCATGCAGAGACCGACATACATTTCGTATTCATGTAGACGTTCTAAGCCCAGGGGAATCAAACAGTATTTCCTCCTTCAATGTCTCCAATAGCTTCCAAAATCCTCAGTGGAGAAGATTTAAAGGGAAAGTGACATTCAAGTGAGGTGGAGATGTAACTTTCTATATGTAACAGTGTGAAATTTTTAGCGTTAATTCACGTTAAATAATATTACGGATATTACCAAATAATTTTCATTTGCGTGCTAACGAATTTGTTGATGTAGCAAAAAGAAAAAAAAAACTTGTAACCGTTGGAACCCCTGCCATAACTTGAGAATGACTCATCTGATCTAGTCCAAAATTTTACCACTGGTGGCTTCCAGTGGAGAAATGGCAGTGGCTCACACTACCATTTCGAAGCAAAAATTCTAATTTATCAATTTTATTGAATAAATAGTGATATATATTTTTATTAAACAGCTAAAGAATGCTTCTTCTGAATCATCCTTCTATAAGAATGATGATTCTTCTGAATCATACTAATTTTATAAAAAGAATGATTCTTCTGAATTATCCTTCTTTAAAAAGGGTGATTCCCGATAAGCCTAGTCTAAGTAGGTGCAAATATAAAATTTTAATAAATATGTAAATAACTTGGAATCTTTGGAATCGAATCAATTATTGGAGAATGCTTTTCTTGGTCAGTTTCAAACTTTTACCAGTGGTAGACTTTATTAAGACACAGGAGTCGTCTACTGGCAGGCCTGCATCTGCTCTTGTTGCCACCTCCCTAGTTAACAACGAGAGCAACTTTGTTGAGTTAGGCGTAAGAATTAACAACTGGGCGTCTACACTGCAAACTGAATTGTTTTGCAATCCTAATGGCGCGAAAGCTAACTTTTGACACTGAGCTTGAATCTATCATCATTACTGATTCTATGTCATCACTGAAGGCTCTTGACTCACATAATGACTCCAAGAACATGCTCATTGGAGAAGCCATGTAAAAATACTAAAAGTTCCGGGAAAGAGGACTTAATGTACAGTTATGGATCCAATCACACATTAGATAACTCCATGATAAAGTTGATGTGTTATCCAAGAAAAGAACTTTGAAGGATAATGTAGAATATAACTTTGGTATATATGTGTCTAGCATTAGGCATAATAATGAGAGAGAAGTCAATAATTAAACTGAATGCTATAGGAATGCAGTTAGAAATCTGAGTAGATCTATAACCCACTATGATAACATCAATGTTCATGGCGGGGGTAGCCCTACGACAAGGGCGGTGAGTCCTTCAACTCAATTTGAGCAATTCCTGGCACTCAGGCCAGAGTCCGAGTGCCGTAGCCCGACTCAGGAGATCCTCTGGAGGTGTGTTGAACACCTGACGTCTGACAGTGTGACAGAAAAGAGTTGACTGATTGATTCGTCAGTAACTGTGTCCTGACATGGGTCTTAAAAGCTGACCCGTCTGAGGATCTCTAAGGAGACGTCGATCTAATTCAGCTGTTCTGTGGCTGAGATCATGGTTTTGCTGTAGTCCCTGTACGTTCCACTGCAAAATATTTTATGTATTTCAGACGGCTGAGGCCATCAGGCCTCCCAACAACGTCTCTGGGTCCTGTGTTGGGTAATCAGGTAAATTTGAAAATAAACACATGGAGTCTGTTTTGTCCCTCATGCATATGTTCACGAACATCACAATAGTTCTGAATTACTCTTTATTTTATTCTGAATCTATCAGGTCGCATATGATGTCAGTGAAGCAGGTGATCGTCGACAATATTTGATGTCTCAGAGGTAACATGGGATGACCTGGTCTGCTCTCTTGGACTACAGTGTTCCTAACTGTTGACTCTTGTTGTACTAGGGCTCATGCATTGTCTTTAGCCTTTTCTTGAAGCATGGGGCCCTTTCGCTGTCATTGTTGGGTAAGAACTTGAACAGAAGTATTGTAAGCTGGCTGACCAAGGACGCGAACCCGTCGCTGGTGCTTCCTCGGCTTCGTCGCTGTAGCCTGGGAAGTGCCCCTGGATTCTGTGTTGCTGTAGCCTCGTATGGTGAGGGAGGATGCACAACCGGAAATTTCCCTGCTGCATCGACAGGGCAGAGCCTTTCTGGGCAGTGCAAGTTCCAAGCATGTTGCTTCATGTCACAGTTCGAACATCTAGGTTCCGTAGATCCAACTTCTTCAGTTTATCCAAGCAGTCCTTGGTTGGGTGAGACCCGCTCCAGGTGAATCCTACTTCTTTAAATTAACATCGTGCGTTGAGGTGGTTGTACCTCTGTCACCTGAAACACCTCAAAGGTTCTGGGTGGTACGTTCTAACCTGGTACATTTCCCAGCAACCGAGATCCATTTGAGCTGGGAGAGGTCCTCTATGCTGGATCAAGACCTGCCTCGTAGGTACGGAGCCGCTCAGCTTTCAAGATGTGTTGATATGGCTTGCATCGAGATGCATGTCTAGCAAATAGCACATTATTAGGCCTTTGGTTACCCGCTCAATGAATTTTAGTTCTGCTAGAACAAGTAGTGATTTGAGGTCGTTCGCCTTCTGCAGTACCTCGAAGGGCTCTATGTTTCGGGGAGTGAAAATAAATTTTCCTCACAGATTTAAGAAAAATGATATCTTCAGGCAGTGTCTTGGTGTTCTTTGCCGATGAATTTGAATTTGTTACCTACGGCTATTTTAGTTTGACTAATATGCAAGGAAGCACTGTGCCTCACCTTGGTCTTCGAAAATCAAACTTTCTGCGAATCTTAGCCATTCTGTATTTCTGTGGTAGGGATGAGCATTTCTTCATTAATACCAATCTCACTGGCCAGGCTGCTTTCACTATCACTGTCCCAAGAGCCCAGGGAGTCCAGTGAGTGGTTTCGCAACCTCTTCGCCAGAACACATTTTAAAATCCGAGACCTCGGTTGAGCCCTTGGAACATCGTGACTTCTTTCATTCGGAAGAAGCCATGTGCTTCCTTGTTTCTATCTAGTGACTCCGTTTATGTGCAAGTCAGTCAGATGTCATGATCTACTACTTTAAATATCTACTTTAAAAAGTTAGTAAGTCAGGAACGCTCTTCTGTAAAGCCTTCCTGTGATTTATTGATCATTTTTTTCTTCATGGTAGCATCGATTAGCCTTAGTGTTGATTCCTTCAATTTTCTCAATTCAGGTTAGTCTAACTGGTGTAAAAAGACATATGAGCAAACACTACATATGTATCAGAAAACGTTTCGGTCCTGGGACCTTGATCACTTCTAACACAACAGAGAGTTTATTAATAGTATATATAGGCGGAGAGTGGAGGCGTGAGTGACATAGTGACCTGAAAAATGACATATTTGAAATAAGGTCAGGTAGACAATAAGGTCATATCATTCCTCTGTTGTTAGGAAGGTCATGCTCCTCAAAGTCGCAAAAACTTGAAAACATTATTCATTTGTACATCCAATAGTTTTAAGCGTAACAACGGCTTTTATCACATCGCTGAACCTCTTGCCAGGAAACTTCTTCCTCGTTATCCTAAGCAGAGCTCCTAAATCCTTTTAGCATTCAGTGATTAACATCTACATTATTTAGTTTAGAAGCGCCATGGTTATTCTTTTTTCTCTGGCTTAGAGCTTTACATTTATCTACATTAAACGACATCTTCCGCCTCTCCGACAATTACATTAACCTGTCCACCTATTCTTGTTGCGATCTGGAGTAATTAAGAACATAAGAAAGAAGGAACACTGCAACAGGCCTACTGACCAATGCGGAGCAAGTCCATGTTCCCCCACGAATTAGACCAATGACCCCCCCCCCGGATAAGCCCAATGACCCACACACCCCGGATTAGCCCAATGACCCACCCAGTCTGGTCACCTCCACTAAACAAAGGAGCACGGCACCAGACCCAGCAGCACAAGCTAGTCAGGTCCAACTCACACCCACCCACACCCACTCATGTGTTTATCTAGCCTACTTTTAAAACTGCACAACGTTTTAGCCTGAATAACTGTACTCGGGAGTTTGTTCCACTCATCCAAGACTCTATTACCAAACCAGTGCTTTCCTATACCCTTCCTGAATCTGAATTTTTCCAACTTGAAACCATTGCTGCGAGTCCTGTCTTGGCGGGAAAATTTCAGCACGCTATTTACATCCCCTGTATTTATTCCTGGTTTCCATTTATACACCTCGATCATATCCCCCCTAATTCTATGCCTTTCAAGAGAGTGCAGATTCGGGCCTCAGTCTATCCTCATAGGGAAGATTTCTGATACATGGGATCATCTTTGACATCCTCCTGTGTACGTTTTCCAGAGCATTTATATCCATTCTGTAATACGGTGACCAGAACTGAGCAGCATAGTCTAAATGAGGCCTAACCAAGGATATATAGAATTGAAGAACAACCTGAGGGCTCCTATTATTTATACTTCTAGATATGAAGCCAAGAATTCTGTTAGCTTTATTGCGAACACTAATGCACTGTTGTCTTGGTTTTAGATTACTGCTAACCAGAGCTCCTAAATTCTTTTCGCAATCAGCAGTATTAAGATCTGTATTTAGTTTATATGTGGCATGGTTATTTAACTGTCCAACATTTAGAACTTTGCATTTGTCAATATTAAACTGCATCTGCCACTTCTCCGACCATTGCATCAGTCTATTCAAATCATCCTGGAGTGCTCTAGTGTCCTCATTAGAATTAATTGGACTGCCTATTTTGGTGTCATCAGCAAATTTGCTTATGTCGCTATTTATTCCCTCATCTATGTCGTTTATGTAAATTGTGAACAACAACGGGCCCAACACTGACACCTGAGGAACACCGCTTGTGACGTGCCCCAATTCTGATTTCTCCCCATTTATGCAAACTCTCTGCTGCCTATTTGTCAGCCATGCCTCTTCCCAGGAAAAAATTTCTCCTCCTATTCCATATGCCTTAAGTTTCCTCAATAGCCTCTGATGTGGAACTCTATCGAAAGCCTTACTGAAGTCCATATACACAATATCATATTCATTACCATGGTCTGCCTCCTTAGTGTTGAGATTCATTAATCAATCTGTGCCTATGAAGATGGCTACGAATTGATTCGGCAATTGATTCCATAAATTTTACCACTATGGAGGTAAGGCTTATTGGTCTATAGTTCGAAGCCAAGGACCTGTCACCTGCCTTGTAAATAGGTATTACATATGCAATTTTCCACTTATCAGGCACTATGCCAGTTTGTAGTGATATGTTAAAAAGAGTAACCAAAGGTATGCTAAGTTCCTCTTTACATACCTTTAACACCCTTGCAAACAGTTCATCAGGACCTGGGGATTTGTTAGGTTTTAGTATTTCTATTTGTCTGAGGACCATGTCACTAGTTACCGCAATCGTACATAGTTTATTATCCTGTTCTACATAATCTATTATTTCAGGAATATTGCTAGTATTTTCCTGGGTGAAAACTGAGAGGAAGTAGGTATTGAGAATTTCACACATATCCTTATCACTGTCTGTGATCTGACCCGAGTTACTCTTAAGTGGGCCAATCTTGTCCCTAATCTTACTTCTGTTTACCTGAAAGAACCCTTTTGGGTTAGTCTTTGAATCCCTTGCGACCTTAGCCTCATAATCCCTTTTCGCTTTTCTCGTTCCTTTCTTTATTTCTCTTTTTAATTGAATATATTGATTTCTTAACTGCCCATCCCTTCTTTTGATACGCCTATATATGCCTCTCTCTTGGCCAATTAGAAGTTTTAATCTATTGTTCATCCATTTGGGATTATTTTTGTTAGATCTAATTTTCCTACTCGGAACAAAAGTTGTCTTGGCAGCTAGAACTATGCTCTGAAAAACGTCATATTGGCAACCAAGATCACCTACCTGACCCATAGTCAGGACATCCCAATTTAGCCAATCCACGTAATTTTTCAGTCCCATGAAGTTGGCCAAGCGAAAATCTGGGACAGAGATTTGATAGCAGTTATCTGGGTAATTCCATGTTATATTGAAACTAAGTGATTTGTGATCACTTTCCCCAATCTCATCATTAACCTCATGATTATTAATTAGTGAATCTTTGTTGGCAAGAACCAAGTCAAGCAGATTGTTTCCTCTAGTTGGTTCTGTCACAACCTGCTCTAAAAAGCAATCCTGAACCGTATCAAGAAAGTCACTAGACTCAAGATTTCCTGTCATATTATTCCAATCAATTTGTGTAAAGTTAAAATCTCCCATTATCACAACATTTTCATATCTAGATGCCTTATGAATTTCGTCCCATAACAGCTTACTGCACTCCCTATCAAGGTTTGGGGCCTATAAATCACACCCAAAATTAATTTGTCACGTCCCTCGAGAAACTGTAGCCAAACAGATTCTGTGTCCGATGTTTCTAATCTTATATCATGTCTAAGGCAACAATTTAAATTTTCTCTAACGTACATCGCCATTCCACCACCCTTCCTGTTGACCCTATCAGTGTGGAATAATTTATAACCCTGTATGTTGCATTCAGAAGGCATTTCTCTATCTTTCAGGTTGAACTAGGTCTCTGTTATACCAATAATATCTATATTACCTGCACTTGCAAGTAATCTTAGCTCATCTATCTTATTTCTTAGACTCCTACTATTTGTATAGTAAACCTTAAGGGAGCTAGTCACTCGTTGCCCTCTATCTTTTTTTGTTTGTTGATCAATTGATTTGCCATTACTAGCAACTTTATTTTGAATGTTGTCTTTTAAACATATCCCTGAGGTATCCCGGTAATAACTGCTGTTTTTAACCCTAATGCTGCAGCCTGATTGTTTCCCACAACACCCATACCTCTATAATCTATCAGTTTAAATTCCTAGACAAGTCATCAATTACCCTCTCAATTGAATTGGCTAATGCAACCACTCCATCCCCAGAGAGATGAACCCCATCCCTTGCATACATATCACGTTTGCCAAAGAAGAGGTTCCAGTTATCAATGAATGGGATTGCAAGCTCCTTGCAGTACCTGTCTAGCCAGCAATTTATACCAATTGCCCTAGACATCCATTCATTGCTCACTCCCTTTCTAGGCAAGATGCTACATATGACTGGGATCCCTCCCTTAGACCTAATTACTTCTATGGCTGACCTGTACTTATCCAGCAGCTCCTCTCTCCTGCCCTTCCCAATGTCATTACCCCCAGCACTAAGACAGGTAATGGGCTTGTTCCCATTACCTGCCATAATATTATCCAACCGGCTGACTATGTCGCCAACACCAGCTCCAGGAAGGCACACACTGTCTGACCTTTCTGTCTCTGTTATAAAATGCACGGTACATATATCTTACCTGAGAATCGCCTACTATTAAAATATTCTTACCTTGATTAGCAGGGGAATCAGTGGTACCTTCAACCTCACTAACCACTGAAGTACACTCGTCCTGGAGAACAGAGAATCGATTTCCTACCTTCACATCTTCTCTATTAACTCTCCTCATCTTCCTTCTTCCTGAACTGTGAACCACTTGCCACTTAAAGCGGCTGCCACTATCACTGCTGGTGACCATTTCCTCCTTACCAGCTAAATCCTTCTCACACTCGCTCTCAAACTCATCTATGCGAAACTTCAGCCTCCTATTTTCCTCCTGAAGAAGTAGAATCTTCTTCTTCAACACTTGAACCTGAGATTCTAAAACACTACAACAAGCCATGGTGCTTGGTAACAGCCCACGCTGTTACCAAGCACCATGGCAGGTATGACAGCAAGTGATCAATGACCTCAGCGTACTGGCCACTGACCTCAGCCCTATTTTATTGTCATGGGCAATCTTGCTTATGCTACTATTAATATCTTTATTTACTATAAGTACATGCATAAGGTATACGGACCATAACTGACATCAATGACATACTGCTATATAGAAAGCCACTTGTTATGCTGAGCATTTTCCGCAAATTAGGTCAGTGTCCCAGGATGCGACCCACACCAGTCCATTAACACCCAGATACCCATTTTACTGATAGGTTAACATAGACATCAAGTGTAAAGAAACACGCCGAATGTTTCTACCCTGGCTGGGAATCGAACCCAGACAGGGCCGCGGGGGCGTTGACCCCCGGAACTCTCTCCAGGTAAACTCCAGACACCTGCCGCGTGAAGCGAGAGCTTTAGCCATTAGGCCACCAGAGTCTGGTGATTCCCTTATTTATGTCCATTATGTATATTGTGAATAACTCAGGAATCCTTAGGGACTCGGCTTGAAGAGTTGGGATTATTTTCTGAGAAAAGTGGAGTAAGTTCTAATGTGGCTTCGTTAGTATATCAAACATGTTAAGTACAATGTCGTTATTAACATCTATTGGACTTATGCCCATTTTTCAACAATGTGAAACTGTTGGGAGCTTCTCTCTTTTCAATGGAGCTTCACTACTACTGTCAGACTCCATCAATATTTTATGGAAAGTGAGCCGTCGGTGACCGGATAAGAATATACCATAACAATAAAAGGTTCTCAAATGAGCTGATGTAGGTAACAGCTCTTAACTTGCCCCCAAAAAACATAGCAAACAAGCGTTAGGAACACTGTGTACAGAGAGAGAGAGAGAGAGAGAGAGAGAGAGAGAGAGAGAGAGAGAGAGAGAGAGAGAACTGAGTAAGACTGAACCAGATAATTAATTATACATTTGCACTCTTACAGCCTGACCTGACAGAAGAGAGAGTAGGGATGCGTGGTAACGTTGCTGCCCTCTGGTTAGACCGTTGCTTCCGTGTTCTCTACCCAGCCTCTTTCATCGCTTTCAACGCTGTCTACTGGGTGCTCTACAATTAACCTTCCACATCCTTAACACTTCACCGAACTGCGTCGACAGAGACAAAACACCATCCTCTGAAAACCTTTGAAAGCATTGCCATTGTCTTGACGGAACAAGATTTGCATCATCTAAGCGTTGCAATGCTCAGGAATATAATATTCAATAATTGTGATATATATCTGATATATGATAATTGTTCCAGAGATCTGTTTTCTGTTGCCCGGTCTCAGATCAGGTCTTCTAAATTGGAGAGAAACCATTGTAGGAATGAGATCAAATAAGAAATACTGTAAGGTAGAGACATATGTATAAATGTGAGCAGATGTTTGTGCTGTGGGATGAATATCTAACTTTCTAGAACACAAACACTGAGCTAAATAAAATAATGAAATCGCCTGGAAGCCACAAATATAACTGAACAAGTTCCCAGGTAAAGAAATTTGTGTGACCAGCAGGAAAGTCGAATTAAGGCCTACACTATGTAGCAAAAGTTATATTTACATAATTTAAAAATTATTTCCATAACACCTTTACCACCTAACCTCTACACGCCGCTGTAAATGTATACATTGTTATATAAGAATATAACCTAAGTAAATTACTATTGTAAACCTCCCTGCTAATAATAATTACTAAAACACCAAGCCTTATTATTCCTGGCCTAAAGAAAACGTTATGGCAGGTGACCATTAGTGTCCCACCATCCTGATCCGGAGTCCCGGTTACCTACCGCCATGTCACTTACTGCAAAGAATTAACAACTATTATTCAATCAAAAACATGCACTATTAACACTGCTGGCCGGGTAAGACACCTCGTCACTCGTCTAGCTAAGAATATGTATCAAATTATTAAGTGAGTTAGCTACAGTTAACTGCAAATTATTGGCATTCACACCGGCGAACACATCATGATCACTTCCATACAGTCTACCATCTTCCATACAGTCTACCATCTTCCATACAGTCCACCATCTCCCATACAGTCTACTATCTCCCATACAGTCTACCATCTTCCATACAGTCTACCATCTTCCATACAGTCTACCATCTCCCACACAGTCTACAATCTTCCATACAGTCTACCATCTCCCATACAGTCTACCATCTTCCATGCAGTCTACCATCTCCCATACAGTCTACCATCTTCCATGCAGTCTACCATCTTCCATACAGTCTACCATCTCCCATACAGTCTACCATCTTCCATACAGTCTACCATCTCCCATACAGTCTACCATCTTCCGTAAAGTCTACCATCTCCCATACAGTCTACCATCTTCTATACAGTCTACCATCTCCCATACAGTCTACCATCTCCCATACAGTCTACCATCTTCCATACAGTCTACCATCTTCCATACAGTCTACCATCTTCCATACAGTCTACCATCTTCCATACAGTCTACCATCACCCATACAGTCTACCATCTTCCATACAGTCTACCATCTTCCATACAGTCTACCATCTTCCATACAGTCTACCCTCTTCCATACAGTCTACCATCTTTCATACAGTCTACCATCTCCCATACAGTCTACTATCTTCCATACAGTCTACCATCTCCCATACAGTCTACCATCTTCCATACAGTCCACCATCTTCCATACAGTCTACCATCTTCCATACAGTCTACCATCTCCCATACAGTCTACCATCTCCCATACAGTCTACCATCTTCCATACAGTCTACCATCTCCCATACAGTCTACCATCTTCCATACAGTCTACCATCTTCCATACAGTCTACCATCTCCCATACAGTCTTCCATCTCCCATACAGTCTTCCATCTCCCATACAGTCTACCATCTTCCATACAGTCTACCATCTTCCATACAGTCTACCATCTCCCATACAGTCTACCATCTCCCATACAGTCTACCATCTTCCATACAGTCTACCATCTCCCACACAGTCTACCATCTCCCATACAGTCTACCATCTTCCATACAGTCTACCATCTCCCATACAGTCTACCATCTTCCATACAGTCTTCCATCTTCCATACAGTCTACCATCTCCCATACAGTCTACCATCTTCCATACAGTCTACCATCTCCCATCATACAGTCTACCATCTTCCATACAGTCTTCCATCTCCCATACAGTCTACCATCTTCCATACAGTCTACCATCTTCCATGCAGTCTACCATCTCCCATACAGTCTACCATCTTCCATACAGTCTACCATCTCCCATACAGTCTACCATCTTCCATAAAGTCTACCATCTCCCATACAGTCTACCATCTTCTATACAGTCTACCATCTTCCATACAGTCTACCATCTTCCATACAGTCCACCATCTTCCATACAGTCCACCATCTCCCTTACAGTCTACCATCTTCCATACAGTCTACCATCTTCCATACAGTCTACCATCTCCCATACAGTCTACCATCTTCCATACAGTCTACCATCTTCCATACAGTCTACCATCTTCCATACAGTCTACCATCACCCATACAGTCTACCATCTTCCATACAGTCCACCATCTTCCATACAGTCTACCATCTTCCATACAGTCTACCCTCTTCCATACAGTCTACCATCTTCCATACAGTCTACCATCTCCCATACAGTCTACCATCTTCCATACAGTCTACCATCTTCCATACAGTCTACCATCTTCCATACAGTCTACCATCTTCCATACAGTCTACCATCACCCATACAGTCTACCATCTTCCATACAGTCTACCATCTTCCATACAGTCTACCATCTTCCATACAGTCTACCCTCTTCCATACAGTCTACCATCTTTCATACAGTCTACCATCTCCCATACAGTCTACTATCTTCCATACAGTCTACCATCTCCCATACAGTCTACCATCTTCCATACAGTCCACCATCTTCCATACAGTCTACCATCTTCCATACAGTCTACCATCTCCCATACAGTCTACCATCTCCCATACAGTCTACCATCTTCCATACAGTCTACCATCTCCCATACAGTCTACCATCTTCCATACAGTCTACCATCTTCCATGCAGTCTACCATCTCCCATACAGTCTTCCATCTCCCATACAGTCTTCCATCTCCCATACAGTCTACCATCTTCCATACAGTCTACCATCTTCCATACAGTCTACCATCTCCCATACAGTCTACTATCTCCCATACAGTCTACCATCTTCCATACAGTCTACCATCTCCCACACAGTCTACCATCTCCCATACAGTCTACCATCTTCCATACAGTCTACCATCTCCCATACAGTCTACCATCTTCCATACAGTCTTCCATCTTCCATACAGTCTACCATCTCCCATACAGTCTACCATCTTCCATACAGTCTACCATCTCCCATCATACAGTCTACCATCTTCCATACAGTCTTCCATCTCCCATACAGTCTACCATCTTCCATACAGTCTACCATCTTCCATGCAGTCTACCATCTCCCATGCAGTCTACCATCTTCCATACAGTCTACCATCTCCCATACAGTCTACCATCTTCCATAAAGTCTACCATCTCCCATACAGTCTACCATCTTCTATACAGTCTACCATCTTCCATACAGTCTACCATCTTCCATACAGTCCACCATCTTCCATACAGTCCACCATCTCCCTTACAGTCTACCATCTTCCATACAGTCTACCATCTTCCATACAGTCTACCATCTCCCATACAGTCTACCATCTTCCATACAGTCTACCATCTTCCATACAGTCTACCATCTTCCATACAGTCTACCATCACCCATACAGTCTACCATCTTCCATACAGTCCACCATCTTCCATACAGTCTACCATCTTCCATACAGTCTACCATCTTCCATACAGTCTACCATCTTCCATACAGTCTACCATCTCCCATACAGTCTACCATCTTCCATACAGTCCACCATCTTCCATACAGTCCACCATCTTCCATACAGTCTACCATCTTCCATACAGTCTACCATCTTCCATACAGTCTACCATCTCCCATACAGTCTACCATCTCCCACACAGTCTACCATCTCCCATACAGTCTACCATCTTCCATACAGTCTACCATCTTCCATACAGTCTACCATCTCCCATACAGTCTACCATCTCCCATACAGTCTACCATCTTCCATACAGTCTACCATCTCCCATACAGTCTACCATCTTCCATACAGTCTACCATCTCCCATACAGTCTACCATCTCCCATACAGTCTACCATCTTCCATACAGTCTACCATCTTCCATACAGTCTACCATCTTCCATACAGTCTTCCATCTCCCATACAGTCTACCATCTCCCATACAGTCTACCATCTCCCATACAGTCTACCATCTCCCATACAGTCTACCATCTCCCATGCAGTCTACCATCTTCCATACAGTCTACCATCTCCCATACAGTCTACCATCTCCCATACAGTCTACCATCTCCCATACAGTCTACCATCTCCCATGCAGTCTACCATCTTCCATACAGTCTACCATCTCCCATACAGTCTACCATCTCCCATACAGTCTACCATCTCCCATACAGTCTACCATCTCCCATACAGTCTACCATCTTCCATACAGTCTACCATCTCCCATGCAGTCTACCATCTCCCATACAGTCTACCATCTCCCATACAGTCTACCATCTTCCATATAGTCTACCATCTTCCATATAGTCTACCATCTTCCATATAGTCTACCATCTTCCATATAGTCTACCATCTCCCATGCAGTCTACCATCTCCCATACAGTCTACCATCTCCCATACAGTCTACCATCTTCCATATAGTCTACCATCTTCCATATAGTCTACCATCTTCCATATAGTCTACCATCTTCCATACAGTCTACCATCTTCCATATAGTCTACCATCTCCCATACAGTCTACCATCTCCCATACAGTCTACCATCTTCCATATAGTCTACCATCTTCCATATAGTCTACCATCTTCCATATAGTCTACCATCTCCCATATAGTCTACCATCTTCCATATAGTCTACCATCTCCCATACAGTCTACCATCTCCCATACAGTCTACCATCTCCCATACAGTCTACCATCTCCCACACAGTCTACCATCTCCCATACAGTCTACCATCTCCCACACAGTCTACCATCTCCCACACAGTCTACCATCTCCCATACAGTCTACCATCTTCCATACAGTCTACCATCTCCCACACAGTCTACCATCTCCCATACAGTCTACCATCTCCCACACAGTCTACCATCTCCCATACAGTCTACCATCTCCCACACAGTCTACCATCTCCCACACAGTCTACCATCTCCCATACAGTCTACCATCTTCCATACAGTCTACCATTATAATGCCCTTTACTACTCACTTTTTTACACAATATTTGTATTTTCTTTATCATAATTCACAAGTGCCTTTATTTACTAAATTATGAAAAACAATTACACAAACTAATTGTTTTAAGTACCATTAAGGCAGTGGCGCACATGACACCTCTGCCGCCAGTATGATGTTGCTTGCCAAAAATAAAGAAAAAATAACCTACGTTATGGTCAAAATGGAAAAAACATAAGTTCCAGAAATTACAAAAAAGTGTTTTATTACAAGCACTGAACACAACCCTGCTTGCCTTTGTACACTCTACTCATTTATAAAACTAAGATAACACCAACACCCACAAACACAAAGGAGAGTAAGCGTAACTAAACCATCGTAACTCACTGTTACTCAGATGATGAGTTAACCTGAAGTAGGTTTTATACCAGAGGAACCCACATGTCGTATCTTATATATTTTCCCTTAAGCAGAACTATCAAACTAAGAAAAAATATCATTGCAAAGCATTAACTTCCTAGCGCAGGCCTTAGTAAGTTTTTCCTGCAAAATGAATAAATAAATAAATAATATATATATACATATCTACATGGCCTTAACTGTTCCAAAACCAAGGGCTGGCATGCAAAACACAATGAGGTCAACGACATCATTAAGAGAACCCTTGCTACAGCTGGATGCCCTGCCGAGAGGGAGCCACGATCACTTGCAGCAAACAATACCCACAACCCAGCAAACCGCCCCGACGGGATCACCATCTATCCTTGGAAGAATGGCAAGCTCTTAGCATGGGACTATACCTGTGTGTCCACACTGGCTGATACCTATATCCATCACAGTGTTGGGCGACAGGGAGGAGCTGCTGACCACAGGGAGGAGTACAAGATCAGCAAGTACAGGGACATTAGCCAACAGTATCAATTTGTCCCAGTGGGATCAGAGACCTTGGGATCAAGGGGAAAAAATGACACACGTTTCCTTAAAGAATTGGGTTCCAGACTCATCGACACCACCAGGGACCCAAGGGCAGCCACTTTCATGTTCCAGCGCCTCAGCGTCGCCATCCAGAGGGGAAATGCTTGCTGCATACTTGGCTCACGTCCAGCCTCGGAGGAGCTGGAGGAAATTCATGATCTTTGATACATTGTGTCATTGTATCCATGTTTATGTTTTTTTCTGTAAATGTATTTTGTTTATTAATAAATGTTCACATAGAATAAAAAATATATAGGGGGTGGTAGGAGAAGAAAATGTTCAAACAGCTCCGGGGATAACCTTGAGTTTTCCCTGAGGTACGTTTATTGTCTTCTCTGTGGATGAGGCTCCCCAATCCAGCTATAGAGGTGGTACTTTCTAAATATATATATATATATATATATATATATATATATATATATATATATATATATATATATATATATATATATATATATATGCAAGAAGATCACAGTAAACAGGTGATTTTAAAATATGCAAGGCGTCAGGTGTTTCTTTGTTGTGGGAGTTGACTGTGAGGTGTAGTCTAAGCCCTTTAATTGCCTTCCTTTGATGTATTACTTTCATAGTTCCTTGACAATGTGAGCAGTCACGAAAGCGCTTGGAATTTCACTACTCTTTCACAGTGGTTGTTTTGCATAATATATATATATATATATATATATATATATATATATATATATATATATATATATATATATATATATATATATATATATATACATACACACACACACAATTAGATTCATGAACGGAAAAGTTTTCATTGTTTCATAACTAAAGATTTAGTATATATTATCAAAATTAGTAGTTACACCGTCTCCCAGTGTCACAAATACTTTAAATAATATTAAATCTCCTTCCTCAACAGTATAAAGAAAGCACAGGATGCCCAAGATGCATCACAATGTCTTTAGCAATCTATTCCTGGAGAAAGTAAAAGAGCATAATATAGAAAGCATCCGGCATCAACAATAGGTAGTCACAAAATAAGATATTGTATAACTGTCTCAGGGATTGTAACCATGAAACACTGTAGTCGCCCCTGACTACCATACTAAGCATCCACCTACACTGTCAGCCCTAGAAACCAGGGAATTTCATCCTTTTTGTGATCCATAAACCTGTTGGTCGTGAAGGAAAAAAATATAAAATCAAAAGCCTAAGGTCACTTTTCATAAACCTTATTACTTTAAACAAGTGTACCAGCAGCTTGTGGGACAAAAATGTGAAGCAGGAGAGGCACTACAACCAACACCAAAAACAAGGTAATATGTAAAATCGACTCGACTACCACCATAAACGTACTCGAGAATGTGGAACCCATACCTAGAGCTCAACTCTCTTCTCTCCTCCTGACTAAATCATGCCATCTATTGGTCCACTGTTTATGAATGTAAAACGAGAGATGAGTGATCTACTTACTATATTTTGGATAATTTATACATGTGGAATAATGCATTCAAAACCGCATTCCCTGTCATTTTCACATAATGAATCGCGAAAATTATAAGTTAAAGTTGAAAAAACCAATTGAGTATTATGTTGTTATTGCTCATTATATATATATAAAAAATTAAGGTCCCTGTACTGTACACGGTGACGGTATGAGGAGAACCAGTTTAATATAAATCTGTTCTACAGCCAACATCAATGCTAGGACCTCCTTTTCTACGGTGGCATAGTAATACTGATGATTTTTAAGTTTTCCCGAGAAATAGCTCACTAGCAGTAATTGTCCTGCTGTTTCATGCACTGTCAAAGCATCAACCAGATTTTAGGCAGAAAGTTGTGTGAAATCAGAAGTGGTCAGCAAATTTTTCTTTGGAACTATTAACAGCTGTAAAACGAAAAATCGCTCCTAATAGATCAGGACAGAAGTGCCTTTAATAGTACATCAGGCTCACAAAGAAAATCCCTCAGACAAGGAAATTGTCTGTAGCCTCCACTTCGGCATTCACTAGCGCCAATTTTCACTGACGAACTTTCACCCGGGCTTGCCGAAGAGCACTCTTACACACAGCTATTGGGCATGTGTGACCCATGTATAGCTAAAAATAACGAGATCGTACGATTAACAATGCACACTTGATGAGCTCCACGTATCTTCCTGCATCCTCCGTTGATAGCATTCTTTAACACTACAGAATACAAAAAGAAGAATTCGCTGCTGAAAGAGTCCATCGGGATTTATGAAAGCAGAGACGTCACTGGCACCTTGAATTAGGGAAATCTAATAAAACCCCTTCAATAAATCCCCACTATATCATTGACATCACACATTCTAGAAATTGGAAAAAATCAGATCTAGTGACTACATTAACCTTGCAGTAGTCAGTGCACTTTCTCCTCGACCCATCTGACTTGAACCATTAAACAAGGCGATGTTCACTAACTCTAGTTGAGTTCATTTAAATTACTGGATGAGAGACCTTCCCTGTTCCTCTAAACACACCTTTCTCAGTGGACTTATGCGTTAAGGAGCCGCTGTTTCTCCATCTGTAACAATGTCCCAAATAACTGCAGAATTCAAGAATATCTGAAGCATTTCTTCACCCCTTTCACTGCTGAGGTCTAACATGCACCAGGTACAGTGCCTCAACAAGATACTGTTACAAAGAATTACGTCCATGGTTAACTGAACATTAGAGCCCATCATCCGGTTACCTATTACTGTAACACTTGTCAAAACAGAAACCTGATGTTACTTCTCAAGGAATTTAATGTGAACAATTCTCTGTGACTTACACCATACAGACCCGTCCTTTTAATAATTAAGGTCCGAGTTCTTTTCAACCACTGCATATAGTTCACTGTATTGTGCCTGTAAAGCATTTCAAGACATTAGCTCCAGCCACAACACCTCATCACAAGTCTCGAGTATGTGGAACAGCTTTAAGGTCAAGCTGCACAGGTTCTCTAATGCCAGTCACATCATATAGACAAATGATGTCTGCAATGGAGAAAATGCTCCAAAGAAAAAACTTGACTATGTTTAGCCGTCTAATATTCATTCAAAACTGTCATGTTTACTAAGTAACAATAGGCCATAGCATTGTAACATAATAATTCTTGAGTGTTTTCCTGCACAACTAATAAAAAGAAAAGAATTAATATGGTGATTCAAGTCCTTTCAGAACTGTCTGAAATTATTTAGATGTAAAATTTGCTCTCTGGTTAGTTTGAATTTCCCGTTGGAAGGCCTATCTGAGTAAAAAATCACCAAGCACGTAGTAATTTAACGTAAAACTACGGCCTCTCTAAACTTGTAGAACATAATTATTTCTTAACTAAATGTCCATAACTGTGTATATGTCCTCTGGCAATGGTAAAATAATCTTTCATAACAGAATGAAAGTTGTGCATCCACCACACATGACCATAACCCATCATTATTTTGATGGAAGGACAACTAAAGTATGGAAACGCATACCAAACAATTGTGCTACTACTTAACACTGCCTGCTCAAAAAACGGTTGTTTTTTCATATGTGGATAAAACCTCATTTGGGTCTTTTTCAGAAAATTTAGGGAAAATTTTTACAGTTTTGTCTAAATTAAATGGCTCTGCTATTTACACTGAATCTCTAATTCTTTTCCTCTTGGAACTACGTACTCTCAGCTCTTGTTAAATCTTTTTCCGCTTGAATCTTTGGTTGGTTGGTTAGTTGATTAATGGAGTTAAAAGCCTATCGACTGGACGCGAGTCATTTAAGACTGCACAGTAACCTTTCCAACACTAGACAACAATACTCTAATTGCTTTAATAAAGGTGAAAGTAATCTCTCAGCCTGCATATTCGGAAAGAATTGCACCATCATGTTATAAATCTTGTGAACCTGTAGCCTGTTCCACTTTAATAGAAGAAATTTCGGTCTCAGAATATATATCATCGAAAACAGAGGAGCCCGAGCATGGGATCCATTTTCCATGGTAACTATCACCACTACAGCTTCTAATTTTAACACATATTTTGTAAATGTTATAAGATTTAGAAAAATTTTGCATATTCATCACCAACAGGAAAGAAGTACTGAATTATTAAATAATCGTAATAATTGTTATGGACAATTACGTCTTGTACGGCACAACACTAGCATAAATACTTCAAAAATACCGCCTATCATTTTTTTGCATAAAATTAAATTTTTTAACATAATATTAAATATAAGAAATTATTCTTAGAAAATAACTCAGAAGATAAAAGATTAAAGCAAATAATGTTATAAAAAAATTTAATTATTTATTCATGATTATTCTTTATATTTATTTATGATTATTCCCTCTAGTTCGCAATAAGACATTGATTAAATTACTCATATCACAGGTAATATACTTTATGTGGTATATTTTCTCAGCATATATATGTTAAGAATTTACTCTAGTTCTTGTTTTACGAATTAAAGTACTCTAGTCTGGTGGTTAAAAGGTTATGGAGCCTTAATAAAAATTATGTAGTCAAAAGGCTTTAAATCCCATTAACCAGCCATTTTGATCCTATGATCAAAATGCCTACCAAACATTACAATGAAAATGAATCATCACTAAATAAAAAAATATATTTCAAACTGAGTTATCAATCACCAGATAACTATTTTAGTTATAAGCTCCTATGATTATGAAGTTAGGTGTAACTATTTAGTTGTCTAGGGAAGGATAGAATGATTTTAATGAAATAAACCCGCCTCAAAGTCACACTACCTTGTAAATGAATTCGTGAAAGCGCTAACTAAACGTTAACCACATAAACGCTACATACTGCCATGCACACACGTTCTTAATGGCTTTGGTAAGTCCCACCTGTAAATTAAAAATTATTGAAACGCTGTAGCATATTATACTAAGCCATATTTTTTTGGCTTTAAATTAACATAACAGCCAACAACCAGCCCACCACCGTTTTGATAGAGTATACATACTAGCCGACCAGCAAGCTTCTTGCTATATAACAACGTACATGCTTGTAAATGACTATAATTTTTAAAGGGGTGGACCGGTAAGCCAGCGGAAGGCCTCGGTCAGATGACTAAAGCTCCTGACCCGCGTCAGGAAACATTTGTCCTGTTTCCTGATGAACCTTACCTAACCTAACCTAGCCTCTTGCTAGAAAACATCAATATTCACTGTTTTAATAAACACGTTCATCCCAGTTGCTGATAACCGGGAGAGACACCTCATCAATCGTCAAGCAAACGCTACTATACAACAAATACGCATTAAATCGACGGCAGTTAAGAAGAAACCATCGAGTACTTCTCTTCCATCTTTCAAGACGTCTTCCTACCTTCAGTGTTCTCCTTTGACACTACACATCACGAAAATATTTCATAAAAACGCAGCCATAACACTATACCTTTCGTCGAGCTTACTATTTACACAATTATATTTTCATTATCTAATTTTACAAAGAATTATAATTTTTAATTACAAAAAAAAATACAGCACAATTTTCTTACTAAAAACACCATTAAGGTATGATATAGTTTGTAAGATTCAACTTTTTTTGTTTTTTACATATTCGAGGGACAAGGAACAAACAGCAATCAGTGCAAAATGTTTAACTTAGAACCTTGAAAGTAATGTCTCCCTGGGTGGTTGATGTGTACCCTGACACTACTGGCTAGGGAGGTAGTACATCTCTGGGTGTTGTTGACTACCTGTCTACTACCTAGGGACGTAATATTGCCCTAGATTGTTGCTGTTTACCAATCTATTGCCCGGTGGTACCTACTTGGGTGGTTGCTCTCCTACTTCCCACCACGAGGCAGGGCCAAAACTACATGGGTTCGAATCCTCGGATAGTTGCAGTGTTGCTTGTGGAGGCTAGTACACCAAACGGGGATAAGAATGAAATTAGCTTAGAGGCACGCACAACGCCGTATATCTTCGGACCAAGAGTAACACACCTAGCTTGGCTGGGTGCTTGGTTCATGTAGGATTGTGTGGTTCAGTGGGTTAAGGCGTCATGTGATTTTCGCTCACCACGAGGCAGGGCCAAAACTACATGGGTTTGAATCCTCAGCTAGTCGCAGTGTTATTATTGATTGATACCATTCGTTCGTGGTTACAAATATATCTATCTATCTATATATATATATATATATATATATATATATATATATATATATATATATATATATATATATATATATATATATATATATATATTTATATATATATGTGTATGATATGTATATATATGTAATGTATATATATTATATATATATAATATATATATATATATATATATATATATATATATATATATATATATATATATATATTGTGTATATATATATATATATATATACACACACACAATATATATATATATATATATATATATATATATGTCGTGCCGAATATGTAAAACTGGTCAATTAGCAAGAACTCATTTAAAATTAAGTCCTTTCTAAAATTTTCTCTTATACGTTTAAAGATATATTTTTTTCATTAATGTTGATGTAAAAATTTATAATTTTGCACCAAAAGGAACTTAGAAAACTTACCTAACCTTATTATAACAAGCGCAATTTATTTTAGCCTAACCCAACTAAATACATTTTAGATTTGTTTACAGTAATTTAATACTAAACAAACACAGTGAAATATATTTTTTTCGTTAGGTTCAGAATGATTTTGGCGAAATTATTGCATACACAAATTTTCACTTGTCCTATATGGCAAGAAGAGCGTTGCTATTTAAGCCAAGATCGCAAGTTCTGCCTATTCGGCACGACATATATATATATATATATATATATATATATATATATATATATATATATATATATATATATATATATATATATATATATATATATAATATATATACATTACATATATATACATATCATACACATACATATATATATATATAAATATACATATATATATATATATATATATATATATATATATATATATATATATAGATAGATAGATAGATAGATATATTTGTAACCACGAACGAATGGTATCAATCAATAATAACACTGCGACTAGCCGAGGACTCTAACCCATGTCGTTTTGGCCCGCCTCATGGTGAGCGAAAATCACACATGACGCTCTAACCCACGGACGACGCAATCCTACAGAAGTACAAGAATGGTATACAGTACCGGCAAGATGAAATTAAGACACATGTGCAACATCTGGGTATCTTTATTGTAGACGTTTCGCCATCCAGTGGCTTTATCAATACAGATTCTAGGACATAATCTGAAGACAATAGATCTATATACAAAAGATTAGGTAATCAGTCCCTCAGCCTCGCAGTTGGTGTGAAGAGCACGATAGTCGTGAATATTCTGAAGTAGAGGCAAGGAGGCTGACGCTTACATACTAACGCCAAGTGGAATGGGACGGGTAGCAGACGAGGGCATAGTCACTGGTAGGTTGGATTTCTCAGTAAAAGTAGGTCATACCCAAAGGAATGGATAAGTTGTAGTAGTAATTGTAGTAACCGCGAAGAAGGTCATGTAGATGTCATCTTGTCTGTATTGTATACTCTTCTTGTACAACTTGTCAGACACTGCATCATCATGTAATCTTGGTTCAGAGGATATCAACATGACCTTTACGGCTACTACAACTACGACAACTTACCCATCCCTTTACATATGACCTGCTTCCACTGGGGAATCCCGCCTACCAGGACTATGCTCTCGTCTACTACCCGTCCCATTCCGCCTGACGTTAGTATGTAAGCGCCAGCCTCCTTGCCTCTGCTCCAGAATCTTCACGACTACCGTGCTCCTTACACCAACTCCAAGGCTGAGGGTCAGATTACCACATGTTCTGTATATAGGTCTACTGTCTTCAAATTATGTCCTAGAATCTGTATTGATAAAGCCACTGGATGGCGAAACGTCTATAATAAAGATACCCAGATTTTGCACATGTGACTCAATTTTCATAAATGAAATTATCTCAGAGGTACCCGCACCACCGAATGTCCTCGGATCAAGGTAAAACACCTAGCTCTGCTGGGTGCTTGATTCTTGTAGGATTGCGTGGTTCCGTGGGTTAGAGCGTCATGTGTGGTTTTTTCTCACCATTAGGCGGGCAGATACCTGCGATACACAGAAGTCTTCAAGTTGACGGCGTAGAGAGAGGACGTCGGCTATTCTGCTCCGAGCACTGAGACCCAAGTTATATTTTTTTGGGTTATTCTGAGCTCTACTGTGATCAGAGTTGAGATAAAAACTTGCTTGCTGTCACTTCGAGCACCATCCCTTCAAGAGGGTAAGGCGGTGACTAGCTTGCTTGTTCCCCCCCCGTCTCCATCCCATAGCCTCATCCTACCCCTTCCTCACCCAACACCAATTCATTCATTCATTCATTAGAGGTTTGCCGGTACTTCCGGCCCGGGTCTTCTCCATATGGTGACCCGGCTGTGGCCCCCGGTTGGGGGTGTCGTTCATCTTCTTCTTTCTTCTGTCTTCTTTCTTGGGCCCTCCGGCTGGAGGGTAACATCATCTTCTCTCTTGCCGCGACTCCCCGGAGGGGAGTCCCCAACACCAATATTTACTCGGCCCCCTTCACCACACACACACACACACACACACACACACACACACACACACACACACACACACACACACTTACACTGCTATCCTTCTGCCTTTCCTGTCTTTTTTCGGCAACTTCGCCGATCTCCGCCATGGGCCTCGACCCCCTCACTCCTCGACGGTAGGTTTTCTTAGGGGTTGACCTTTATAAGTCAGCTGAATGACGATGCTTAGAACTGACACAAAGGAAAATTTTTCTTTTTAAAGCAAACTGTGTCAGAAGTACTTTCCTGGGCATCATGGCGAAAATAAGAGCAAGTATACGTGTCGCTGACAATCAGAATTCTAAGATTGAAATACTTGAATGTATTTGTACCACTTCCACTGTTGCATCAGTGGATGTTTTTCAAACTCTCTGGTGCAGTATTTTTCCTCTCCTCTGAAGAGGAGTTACTCCAATTGCTCAAGAATGATGTTCTTGATAAATTACATAATCTGGGTATCATACCCATTTCACCTGACAGCTATCAAGGACAACGAACTGTCTGTGGCAAGAATGAAAAGTTTCATAAGAGCCAGCTCTGTAGAGGAACTTATTGAAGAAACTAATCAGGAGAATACATCAAACATTAAAATTATTCCTAGAAACACCGGAATAAGCCAAATTATTATGTCAAAATGGTATGAAATGCTTTGGCATCAGATGTACAGCAGATCAAATCTCTATTGAAAGGTTTGTCACTGTCACACAATGTTTTAAGTGTTATGAGTTTGGTTATAACACAAATAAATATAGCAGCCAAAAAGCAATTTGCAGTATATGCTCTGGTGAACATGTTTTCGGGGATTGCCCTAACAGAGCCAAACCTAAGTGTGGCCACTGTAATGGGAAACATCATGCTGTTTCCCCTAGCTGTCCTGCTAGAAAATCTACAATTCAGAAAATTCTGGATGCTAAGAAACAGTCAACCACTAAGAGAACCATTGCCCAATGGAAATAAGTCACTCTGTCTGACTTTTTTGGGTTATCCTAGGTTCTCTACACATATGCTGCTATGTATGATAATTCTATGTAACTGTATTTGTGTATACCTGAATAAACTTACTTACTTACTTACCCAAGCACCGCCAACAGTGTCCCTGGACTCGTTCCCTTAATCTACCTAGATCCGGTGGGACTCCTCCTGCCATCTCTACCAGTTCCAATGTTTGGACTTCTTCCAACATCATCTACCATCAGAACATGCTTTCAACTCCAATTGACGAAGCAGTTAGCTCCCTCCACGAACGAATCATAGAGGCCACTCATGCAACTTGCCAATTAACTTCTTCTAAGATCTATCAACAATATAAACCAACCAGGGAAATTAGGGATTGCATGAAAAATTATCAAACAGAATGCAGAAGGCACCGTCAAACAAGTCAGCTCACAAGGGCTATACTGCAAAAGGTTACGAAGGGGCTTAATTACCACGATCACACAACACAGAAGTGAATTATGAAAGTGTCTTGTTCTTCAAGCTAATTAATACAAACGTCATTCTAAAAAGTTCTTGAGCAAGATCCGTCAACTTCTAGGGGAAAAACACAAGACGACCAGTTATCTGTTACATTCCTTCACTAATGACTATGATGAGGAAGTGACTGGAACGATACACAAATAACCCGCACATAAAAGAGAGAAGCTTACGACGACATTTCGGTCCGACTTGGACCATTGACCCACAAGTCCAAGCCAATCTGATGGGTGATGAGTGGGACAAAATTCTCTCAAACAACGACAGTAGAAGATTTAATAATAACAATTATCAGTGGGTCAACGAGTGGAGAAACGACAACCGAGCTGACTTCCACCTGCTACCTGATACGTTAGCTCTTGAAGACGAACACCCCCTTACAAGATCAATCACAGAGAGCTGAGTCAAGTTATCGGTAGAATGCGAAATCTAATACCAAGACATCAGTGCATAAGTGCTTGCAATAAACCAACCAGAATCCTTGGCTTCATATCAAGAAATATAAGGAATAGAAGTCCTCAGGTTGTTTTTCAACTCTATATATCTTTGGTAAGGCCTTATTTGGGTTATGCTGCACAGTTCTGGTCACCGTATTACAGAATGGATAAAAATGCATTGGGAAACGTACGAAAGAGGATGGCAGAGTTGATCCCATGTATCAGAAATCTTCCCTATGAGGAAAGACTGAGGGCCCTGAATCGGCACTCTCTAGAAAGGCGTAGAATTAAGGGAGATATGGTTGAGGTGTATAAATGGAAAACAAGAATAAATAAAAGGAATGTAATTAGCTTGCTAAAAATTTCTAGCCAAGACAGGATTCGCAGCAATTGTTTTAAGTTATAAAAATTCAGATTCAGGAAGGATACAGGAATGCACTGGTTTCGTAATAGAGTTGTGGATGAGTGGAACAAACTCCTGAGTACCATAACAGAAGCTAAGACGTTGTGTAGTTTTAAAAATAGGTTGGATGAAGACTTGTGAAGTGTGCTGTTCTGTGAAGACTTGTCTTGTGTGTTCTCTGTGAGTCTGAACCAAGATGTCCTCTTTTGAGCAACTCTACCAGCAGCATAAGGAGGAACTGAGGGTAGCTAAGCTTGAGATACAGCGACTGACTGAGAAAAACAACATGATTCGTAGCAATCCTCCTGTTGTGAATCTTCAAGCCAAGAAAGGAACCTGGACAGTGGCTGGAAAGCATGGGACAAAATTACGGATCAAGAGGACGGATGGAAAGGTAGAAACAACAAAGATCCAGTAAACCGTTGTGGAAACATCGAACCCATTCTCAGTGCTACTCGATGAATGTGAGTCGACTACTTGGAATGTCACGACGAACGACACCAAAGAAGATAGAAACATTGTTCTTGTTGGGGATAACCAGATTAGGTACATGGATAGGGCCTTCTGCTTGAAGGATAGGAGTAGGAAACAGAGGATTTACTTTCCTGGGGCTGGGATGGAGGATATTGTTAGCCAGCTTGACAACATCGTGAATGGTAATGAAATCAATCCTATTATCTGCCTTAGTGCTGGAGGCAATGATGTAGGCAAGCGTAGAAGTGAGGATTTACTTAGAATTAACAGCTGACAGATAACGAACTGGAAATGTGTTCTCTATTTAATGGTTATTTTTTGTCAACCTTTACACAAGAAGACGTAAATGAGATTCCAGAAATTAACAATTATTCAGCTCCTGAAGAATTCAAATTAACTAATATTACTGTCACAAGGGACATGGTTATCAAACTGGAATAAAATAAGTCCCCGGGACCCGACGAGTTGTTTTCCAGGGTACTTAAAGAATGCAAGATGGAACTTAGTCAGCCATTAACGAGTGTGTTTAATGCGTCCATCCTAACTGGTGTTGTGCCAGAGATGTGGAAGATAACTAATGTGGTTCCTATGTTCAAATCAGTGGATAAGTCCATTCCATCAAATTACCGTCACATAAGCCTGACGTCTGTAATAGGAAAATTATTAGACTCAATTATAGCTGATATTATTTGAAATCATCTTGAAGAGCAAAATTTGATTAATGAATCTCAGTATGGGTTCATGAAAGTTGTTCCTGCTTGACAAATTTACTGACGTTCTTCAATAAAATATTTGAGAGAGTAGACAGTGATAAAGAAAATGATATTATTTATTTGAATTTCAGTAAAGCCGTCGAAAGAGTACCTCACAAGAGACTCTTCAGAAAAATGGCATCTCATGGTATGGGAGGAAAAGTTTTAGCATGAACAGAGACATGGCTTACCAATAGAAAGTAGAGTTTCCATTAATGGGGTCAAATCTGAATTAGGACTGGTTACTAGTGGCGTTCCACAAGAATGAGTTTTAGGCCCACTCTTGTTCATAATTTACATTAATGACTCTGATGAAAGAATTACAAGTACATGAGCAAATTTGCTGATGATACAAAAATAGGCCGTATGATTCATTCTGAGGAGGATACCAGTGAACTCCAGGAGGATTTGGTCTGAAAAGTGGCAGATGGAGTTCAACTTGGACAAGTGTAAAGTCCTAGTCCTCGGTAATGAAAATAACCCTAAAAGTTATAAACTAGGTGAAGTAGATCTTGATCATACAGAATGTGAAAAGGACTTGGGAGTCATGGTCAGCAGAAATCTATAGCCAAGACAACAGAGCCTAAGTGTGCGCAACAAGGCTAACAGATTGCTAGGATTTATTTCAAGAAGTATTAGTAACAGAAGTCCAAAAGTTATTTTACAGCTCATTACTATGTCATTACTGTGCCTCATTTGGCTTATGCCGCTCAGTTTTAGTCTCCTTACTACAGGATGGATATATATTCGTTGGAGAACATACAGAGATTGACTAAAATGATTTACTCTATAAGGAATCTCCTGTATGAAGATAGAACATTAAAATGGTATAAAATACCGACAGGTTGTTAGGTAAGACACATATGCAACAGTTAGGTATCTTTATTATGAAACGTTTCGCCTACACAGTAGGCTTCTTCAGTCTTACCTGTATGAAGATAGACATAGAGCCTTAAATCTCCACTCTCTGGAGAGACGTAGAATGAGGGGAGATATCATTGAAGTGTGTAAGTGGATGATGAGTATAAATAAAGGTGATATTAATAAAGTACTGAGGATATCGAACTAGGTAAGAACCAGAAATAACGGATTTAAGTTAGATAAATTTAGATTTAGAAAGGACGTAAGTACTGGTTTTCGAACAGATTTGTGGATGTGTGGAACAATCTCCCGAGTAGGGTGATAGAGGCTAGGACTTTGGGTAGCTTTAAAAAGAGATTGGACAAATATATGAGTCGGAAGGGCTGGGTTTGATTGGTGTCGTAGGTAAGGGAGTAAATTCTTGGGTAGCTTTGGGTAGTGGTGGTTTTGTTTTAGAAAGACACGTAAGCAAACACTATAACATATTTATTAGAAAACGTTTCGGTCCTGGGACCTTGATCACTTCTAACATACATAGGTAGAAAGACATTATATATATAGGCGGAGAGTGAGGTGTGACGCACGTGACCTGAGGAATGTCATAAGAACATAAGAATGGAGGAACACTGTAGAAGGCCTACTGGCCCATGCGAGGCAGGTCCTTATCAAAACAGCCTCTACCTCCTTATCATAGGTAGAGGTTGTTTTGATAAGGACCTGCCTCGCATGGGCCAGTAGGCCTTCCACAGTGTTCCTCCATTCTTATGTTCTTATGACATTCCTCAGGTCACGTGCGTCACATCTCACTCTCCGCCTATATATGTCTTTCTACCTCTGTATGTTAGAAGTGATCAAGGTGCCAGGACCGAAACGTTTTCTAATAAATATGT
Source organism: Cherax quadricarinatus (assembly GCF_038502225.1). Lineage (NCBI taxonomy): Eukaryota > Metazoa > Arthropoda > Malacostraca > Decapoda > Parastacidae > Cherax > Cherax quadricarinatus. The sequence goes on from NC_091301.1 coordinate 51,645,853, forward strand.
TATAGTGTTTGCTTACGTGTCTTTCTAAACCAACTTGTCGGTATTTATTACCAAGGTTTATACCAGTGGTGGTTTTGTTAAGGACCTGTCATATAAAGTCCAGTAATCCTTCTACAGTGTTACTCCATTCTTATTTTACGTTCTTATGAGTGGGTGTGAGTTGGACCTGACTAGCTTTTGGTAATAGGTCTGATGACTTGCTCCTTCCTTAAGTAAATGTGACGTGACCTGACTAAGTGGGTCATTGGTTTAATCAGGGAGGTGACTTGGACCTGCCTCGCATGGGCCAGTAGGGCTGCTGCAGTGTTCTTTCTATCTTATGTTCTTAAATAGCAACGCTTTTCTTTACCGAATAAGGCAAGCGAAAATTTGTGTATGCAATAATAATTTTCAAAAATCATTCTGAACCTAACAAAAAAAAATATATTTCATTGTATTTGTTTATTATTAAATTACTGTAAACATATCTAAAATATGGAACAATGCTCTCCAGACTGAGGGACTGACCACCTCAAAACGTTAAGGGTGATGGACTGATTACATCGTCTTCAAGTATCTTCTGCTTCTATCAACTTTTCTGTACTCGACTGAAGAAGCCTACTGTGTAGGCGAAACGTTTCAAAATAAAGATACCTAACTGTTGCATATGTGTCTTACCTAACAACATATCTAAAATATATTTAGTTGGATTAGACTAAATTAAATTGCACTTGTTATAAGGTTAGGTAAGTTTCCTAAGGTTCTTTTGGTACAAAATCATTAATTTTCATATTAACATAGAATGGGGTCCACCTCTTGTACAAATTGTGGGACCAATAGCCTCGGAGAAGTTGATAAAAAGGCTTCAAAGACAAATATTTGGATTTCTTCCTGAAGCCATTTAAATATTCCACTTCCCCTACCACCGAAACCCTCTCCAGGTAAACTCCAGGTAAATCCCACATTACATAATATGGTAATATAGACTTAAAAGATACATTGTTGATATGAATATGGCATATACAGTACATGAGGTGTGAGAGATACATGTCTGGTACATATTGTTAAGTGTTTGTCACTGATTATTTTACGCAAATCTCATCCAGGTCTTCAGAGCTGGGGCGCATGCCCAAAATACAGCAGGCATTACCCCTCTGAACAGCGGTGCCGAGTCGCCGAAACAGAAAACTAGCTGCCCTGGGATCCCTAGTTATCCTGATGAGTCTTTTGCCTTGCTCCTTAAGGAACTTAGATGCACTTTATCCCCATGAGCCAAGGGTCTCCGAGCCTATGGGAACAAACATATAATGATGGGTAAGTTCTCCATATTTTCTAGACCTTTGGGACAGCTGCCCCTCCTTCCTCCCCGGTGTATTGGAGATAGGTATAAGCCAAGGTATATGCACATGTGTAGTCCCACACCACCTGCTTGCCGTCTGTCCAGGCTTGAAGGGTGATACCATCTGGATGCTTTTGGCTGCCATCAGATCTGCATAGTTGGGGTGGCTCCGTTACTGCTGGGCACCTGGCTGTTGTGAAGCTCCTCTTGATGTTATTAACCTCTTCATGTCTTGCAATCTCTCCCTCGGATTTACGACACACAAGACCATGGTACCCGAATCGGTCTGCTGCTTCACTGCCACAAATACACCTGTATTCGGCGAGGATAGGGGCGGCAAGTCGAAGGGCAACACCAATGCGGATGGTCTCTGGGTCGAGACGTGTGCCAAGGCTGGAGTTGGGAACAGTCAACATAAACTCCCCTGCATGAGGAGCTCTCACTGCCAGGAGGCGGGCTCTATCCTTCCCTGACACACTCTGAAGCATAGTTGAGGCTATATTCTCTACTTCTGGGCCATCCCAGTGTGACTGTTTGTAGTTGTTGGGGTGAGCAAGTCTAGTTTCAGGGCTCAAGTTGGATATATAACCGATGTATTCTCTCTTGTGTAAACAGTTGCTTATTAGCCATGGCGACTGTCAGGGGTGAAAATAGCGGCCTGAAAGTACCGTTAGACGGCTATTCATCAAGTATTGTAGAAAAATTCCTGTGGCCGCACAGACTGAGACAAGTTGAGAGTTCCATAGCTCGCACTCAAAGCTTTGACACCTTCGATCTCTTTCGGCTTAGTAACACAGAAATACCCCTCTCTACCCCCTTGGGGGATGATTAATCATACTGAACTTTGTACCCAGACAGCTGAACTCTGCACTGTTGCCATTACCACATACGTTTCCACACTCATTATCGGTCATTGATGCTGGCAGTGTTCAGAGTCAGAACTGATCATCTCTCTCTTTCAGATCAGTAACACACAGAAATAACCCTCACTGTCCCTTAGGGGGATTATTAAACATACTAAACTTTGTACCTTGAGTGCTGAAGCTATGCACTGTTGCCATTATCGCATATTTTCCCCACACTCATTATCGGTTATTGATAATGGCAGTGTTCGCAGTCAGACCATTTTACACTACTGTTATTAATATAAATATTCATTGGGTCAGACACACACTGAAGAGGAGGGGCCAGGAGCTGTGACTAAATCCCTACAATCACAACTAGGTTAGTACAACCAGTTAAGTACGCACACACACACACACACACAAAATGATAATGAATTTTGTAATGAGATTTTAGAAAAGTTGTGTATTTTGTATGAATTTTTAAATCATGTCAGGTTTTCATTGTCTCTGTGAGGTGTTAAAATTAGGGATGGTAGCTATGAGGGCAGATTCTGTAATTTTAAGTTTGTACCTGCAGGATAATGAAGCCGTTTTTCAAAATGTCACTATCATCAATCACAATATTAATTGGGAAGCTGCCACCAACAAATATGAATCACTATGCAGCTACAAACTCAGAATTATATAGACTTCCATAGACCCATAACACAAAGGAACTTCTTACCCAAATTGTCACCTTATATTACTACTGCTAATAATAATAATTATAATAATATTTTTTTCTAGAAGTTCATATATAAGGTATACAGGCCTAGCTGACATTAATGACATACTACTATATAGAAAGCCACTTGTTATGCAAAGCATTTCGGGAAAATCAGGTCAATTTTGTCCCAGAATGCTACATACACCAGTCGACTAACACACAAGTAGCCATTTTACTGATGGGTGAACAAGGACAGCAGGTGTCTTATGGAAAAAAACGTTCTAATGTTTTGCAACCATATCGAGGGATCGATCCCCGCACCTCAGTGTGTGAGCTGAGTGTGCTAGTGATTGAGCTACAAGACATCTCTACAGGACATATTCTCTACAGCACCTCCCACGCGCCCACTTGACTCTCCCTACTTCCCCACACGGTCAGAGGTGTAACTTTTCCAATGTGCAAGACAGGTATACAATACCGACAAGATGAAAGTTAAGACACTTGTGCAACATCTTGTTATCTTTATCGTAAACGTTTCGCCATCCAGTGGCTTTATCAATACAAATTCTTGGACATAATTAGAAAACAGAAAAACTATATACAAAAGATGAGGTAATCAGTCCCTCAGCCTTGGAGGTGGTGTTTACAACACCGTGGTTGTAGAGATTCTGAAGCACAGGTAAGGAGACTTGTCGGTATTGTATACCTGTCTTGCACAACTTGTCAGGCACTGCAACATCATGGTATCTTGATTCAGAAAACATCTACATGACCTTCTTCACGACTTCTGCAACTAGCCCATCAATTTGGGAAGGACCTACTTCCACTGGGGAATCCCGCCTACCAGTGACTATGCCCTCGTCTGCTACACGTCTCTCTTCACTGATGCCTATATAAGCGCCAGTCTCCTTACCTGTGCTTCAGAATCTCTACAACCACGGTGTTGTAAACACCACCTCCAAGGCTGAGGGACTGATTACCTCATCTTTTGTATATAGTTTTTCTGTTTTCTAATTATGTCCAAGAATTTGTATTGATAAAGCCACTGGATGGCGAAACGTTTACGATAAAGATAACAAGATGTTGCACAAGTGTCTTAACTTTCAACTTTTCCAATAAATTCGTCTTCTCCTGTAACACAGGTGTTTGGGTAGCACTGAAAATTGGGTTGGGCAAATATTTTGTTAGTGGGATGGATTGTGAAGGACCTGCCTAGTATGGGCCAATAGGCCTGCTGCAGTGTTCCTCCTTTATGTTCTTATGTTCTTATTATATGGCTTAGAAAGTAGAATATTTCCTCGTGTAATTATTTAGCTATATTACCAAGGTTTTAAGCGTACGTGATATAATGTATCTGAAGACACTTTCTATATTAATTATCTCTTGGAAGAATAAAGAAAAAAACTGATAGAATGCCTTCTAAGGCCAGTTCTACCCTAAAAACCAGTAACTATCAGAATTTTCATTTTAAATCTTAAATGTCGTATATGATCTCTATCGCTTTCCTGATCTAGCCCACAACTTTGTCTCTTTCTTCAACTACAACTTAATTTTCTCTTGAGTTTACTAGTACCAACAAAAGTTGCTGGTGATAGGTTGTATTACTAATTGAGGCAATTACCCTAATTTTCTTTCTAGTTCCCTCTTCTTTTTCCTTTAATCCCAATTTCAGCCTGCATGAGTGTACTTATTAAATCATTAAGTCATTATGGATTTATACAATAGCGTCTTAATCTTAGGCTGGAATTAAGGTGTTCACTTATACATGTACTTGCAGAAATAAGGACGTATAAGCTTGTAATCAATGGTATCATTGATTATAAGCCACTGCTACGGCCCTGTGCTGTACTTTCTACAAGATTGATGGACTGAACACATCGACTCCAGGCTGAGGGACTGATTACCTCAAACTCCTCTCCTTATACCTTCCTGCTTTGTATAAAACTGATGAACCCAATGTGTGGTGAAACATTTCTTCAATAAAGTTTCCCATTTGTCGCGTAAGTGTCTCAGATATCATATATTGCAGGGTGGTCCAGTATAATTAGGAGCGATGCATTTAATAAAGAAGTATTTATTCTGAATAAATCGTTTTAAACATTTCACTGAGCCATCTTAGTCGAATGAAGTCTAAACGCAGACTGAAGACATTGTAAAACATTATTTCTCTCCAGTAACGGAAACAATTCTTGAAATACATCACGTTCGATCAATTCATAGAACATAGAATTAGAAACAGGAAGATAGTTTGACGTATTTTCTGATTCGGCAAAAGGCTTGAGGAATGGACGGTGTGAAGCCCAATTCACTGACCTAAAATCATCTGTTTTGAAAACAATACTAGTTCGTGATACACCCGTCAACAAATCTACTTGCCAACTGTAGCAGGTGAAAAGTGAGCTGTGATACATTACGAGTCGGATGAGCTATAATTAAATTCAAGTCCAAACAAATATTTTTTTTTTGTAACCAAAATAATCAGGTGAGAGAGACCATTGAGGGATATTTTTAGTGGTAACTGATCAATATTTTTCAAAAATAGGTGCTAGTCAATTTTTCTTCGTACATACAAAGTTTTAGTGTTTTGTAACGTGGCTTTTTTATAATAATTATATTTTTTTGGAATATTTTTTAATATTTTAAGAATATTTTGAATGGTTTGCCAATATTTCTTCGTTCATGCCAATTATTCTTGTAATGTGTATTTGGTTTATTAAACTGCAAGATTTTTTCTTCACCCTTGAGCCCTGTACACAGGGTCCATGGAGGTGTAAACTGCTTTATACATGTTAAAAGTTTCCCTGGAGAGACAAAACCCCGACACAGTACCTGCTGCTCATTTTCCAGGCGATGCTACACTAAGAATCAGTACTTAACCGAACGAATACCCGAAGCCTACTGATGTTTCTACTCTAAACCAGTTTCATCTCTTTCGTTGGAATTTAGCCCTACCTTTCTTTGCTCTTCTCTCAAATTTTATTCCCTTTCCCCTTTCCTTTACTGTGTGTATTTTGGTTCACTCCTGATATATGCCTGTGGAGTAATTCGATTGGTAACGCATTCAGCTCACACACTGAGTCTCCATGGTTCAGTGCCCGGTACGGGTGGAAACATCTTGGCATTTACTTACACCTGCTGTCTCTATTCACCTAGCAGCAAGTACCTAGGTATTAGCCAACTGGTGTGGGTTGCACCCTGGGGGTGGTAGTTACTTCATATACGGCTGGACTTCGAAATGAGCTAAGGTTGGATAACACCTCTTGACCTGTAAAATTTATTTGTGTAAAATGTGATATTAGTTACATAAACATATCCAATTGCTTATTTATCAAGCAATGAATTTAATATACAATAAAATTCTTCATTGTATCCACAGTATTTTCCAAAATTATTTACGAAATCTCATCAACAAACAATAAAACTTGGAATTTATATGTTAAAAAATAAATTCTATTCACGCTTATAAAAGAGATACGGAGATTACGGTGCCCCGCGGCCTGGTGGCTACTCTCACTTCACACGGCGAGGGTCTGGGTTCGATTCTCTGCGAGGGTAGAAACATTGGGCGTGTTTCTTTACACTGGTTGTCTATGTTCCCAATCAGTAAAATGGGAACCTGGGTGTTAGTCGGTTGGTGTGGGTGGCATCCTGGGACAAAACTGACCTAATTTGCCCGCCATGCTCAGCATAACAAGCGGTGTGGAAATTTATTTGGTCTCTCAAAACGTTCCAGTGAACGTGGTCATTGTACGTACGGACATGTCCTTTAATGTATTATTGTAGAAGCTAGTGTCACTTACTACATAGATATTCCTTAGGGAATACCCATTGAAACCAGGGATCTCTGAGGTGCAGACAGGGATACTAATATTCTCTGAATGCTTGCAGAATAAGTCCTTTACTGTACATGGTGCCCTGAGGCCTGGTCTCAGACCGGGCCGTGGGGCGCGCTAAACCCCCGAAACCCTCTCCAGGTAAACATCTCCAGGTAAGATGAGGGACCAGAGAACTCTTAAGTTGATGGGGTGGAGTCTGGGGATCTCAGATGAGTTAGTCCTTCATTCGTGCATGTAGTTGATATTTCTTGCAAGATCAGTTGCATATGGAAATGTAAATATATAAGCCACTTGTGAGACTGGGACGACTAATCTCAGGGTGTCTATGTCAACAATGCTTGCTAGGATAAACATCTCACAAGGCAGCAGTCTAGAAAAGTTTCCATAAGCGACTTTCTACATAGAAGTATGTCACTGTTGTCAGCTAGGCCTGATGTCCTTGGACTACTCCTCTTTCTCATCAACATCAATGATCTACCGAACGCATCACAGCTACTCAAACCCATATTATTTGCAGATGACACTACCTATGTCTTTTCCCACCCAAACACAATCATACTAGCAAACACAGTCAAAGCCGAATTGCAGAAAATATCTGCATGGATGATGACTAATAAACTTACCCTGAACACTGATAAAACCTATTTCATCCATCTTGGAAACAAAGCTGCAAATGATCCGATTAACTTTAAATTGATCATCAGTCACAAGACTCACAGAGTGAAAATCCTAGGTATCCACCTTGACAGTAACCTTAAGTTCCGGACACACAAATCACCAAGAAAATCTCCAAGACTGTAGGCATACTATCAAAGATAAGGTACTACGTTCCACAATCTGCTCTCCTGGCACTGTACCATTCACTCATATACCCTTATCTTACATATGGAATTTGTGCAAGGGGATCAACAACATCCAATCACCTAAGACCTCTAATAACCCAGCAAAAGGCAGCAGTAAGAATGATAAATTCCCACTCTCGCCAGCATATTCCACCAATTTTCAAGTCTGAATCTGCTCACCTTTAAGAACATCCATACTTATGTGCCTACTACATACACAGAACAATACACGCAAATATAAACCCTCCACTCAAACTTCTCCTCACCAACCTTAATAGGACACATGACCACAACACAAGACACATATCTCTTTTTGATATACCTCGTGTCCATATCACACTGTGTAAAAACTCTGTACATAAAGGGCCCCAAAATATGGAATTCATTACCAGAAGATATTAAAGTAACCCAGTCTGAAAATCAATTTAAGACTTCTCAAAAGCCACTTAATCACCCTAGACTAAATGCTTAAAACTCAGTACACATATACTCACTTATGTACTCCCACGTCATAATTTCAACAATTACTTTGAACATTTTATTCATTGTTGAGAGGAATATATTTTTTTTTTATTCGCCGGTACTCTCCCGACCCGGGTCTTTTCCAAGTAGTGGTGACCCAGCCTTGGCTCCCTATCTGGGGAGTATCTCGAGACCTAAGTCTCCCATGGGAGGAGGTACAAGTACCCCCTCATCTTTGAGACCAAGTGTCCCCAGGCCTAGCCACAGTCCCCGCCCTCACGGGGCTCGTAGGGAGAAGCTAGGCCTCTGGTCTGCCATCTGCCCCGCCCCAAAGGGGCTCGTGGGGATGGCAGTCTTGTGAGCTGCAGGTGGTAGCAAGCTCAGGCCTTCTATGACAGGAATACAATTAAATCATTGTTTTCACAATAAGCATTTTTAAATATATGAATATATCTTTATCTTATAGAAATTAGATTCACTTATAATTAATAATCTACTGTACAACTATGAAATAATTACTATCCTATTGTACAATTATAATATAATCCTTAGTGTTAAGTTACAACACACGATCGATACCATGCCTAACCCTTCTAGGGTAGGGTAGGTGCCTGAGCCCGAGCCTTTAGCTCATAAGACTGTCATTAGGTGGCCCGGTGGCCTGGTGGCTAAAGCTCTCGCTTCACACACGGAGGGCGCGGGTTCGATTCCCGGCGGGTGGAAACATTCGACACGTTTCCTTACACCTATTGTCCTGTTCACCTAGCAGCAAATAGGTACCTGGGTGTTAGACGACTGGTGTGGGTCGCATCCTGGGGGACAAGATTAAGGACCCCAATGGAAATAAGTTAGACAGTCCTCGATGACGCACTGACTTTCTTGGGTTATCCTGGGTGGCTAACCCTCCGGGGTTAAAAATCCGAACGAAATCTTATCTTATCTTATCTTATTCCCATTTGCCCCCTTGTGGCGGGGATGGCAGACCAGAGAGGCTTAGCTTGTGGCTAGGCCTGGGGACAGTTGATCCCAAAGATGAGGAGGTACTTGTACTTCCTCACATGGGAGACTTGGGTCTCAGACACTCCCTAAAGAGGGAGCCAAGGCCGGGCCACAACTTGGAAAAGGCCCGGGCCGGGAGAATACCGGCGAATCTTTAATAATAAAATTGCAACCCACTACTGTAAATACAAAATCTCAATGTACTATTTGCAAAGACATAAAATAAATAAATAAATTATTATTTTTATATAGTATAGCGAAAAGTGTGATGATTCCAGCTGGTTAAATAAAACATTAACATATGACTCTAAATCTTCTACTGCTCAGTAGTCATAAAACCATTTCTAAGATTACTTTATCAACAAATAATACAATTAGCAATTTCAGGTTCGACGAAGTTCTTCCCTACCACAGTAATGTCAGTTATTATAGTATACAAAAATATATAACCATTTCCGAAACTTTCTACATCAATAAACAAGAGAAATAAAGTATTTAAGGTATAGGAAAACTTATTCTTATTATTTTAAGCCAAATTTATTCTGAGAATATTAAGTTTTAATTTATAATAGTTACCAGTGGCATTCTACCCAACTTTTCTCTGGATGGAGCCGTTTATTTTCTTTGGAAGTGATAGATGGTAAACTGTGTTAAACACAAACTTGCAACACTTACCAAGTACGTAAGTTTATTCAGGTATACACAAATATTTATATAGATTATCATACATAGCAGCATATGTGTACACAACCTAGGATGACCCCAAAAAGTCAAAGTGACTTATTTTCATTGGGATCCTTTTAATACCTTATTATTATACTGTAAAGGAGATACTCTCTTATTATATTATAAAGCATAGATTCTCAACTTTTCTTCCATTATTAACACCCTCGGCTTGATGCATTTCTCCATTTACCCCGTTACTTCCATACAAAAAAATATGGTCATCTTAAAGGGACAGAAAAACAAGGTCAGAAAAAATAAATTTTCCATGTTTTACACAAAAATATTTACCCCTTGCCATGTAATTTTTTACCCCCGAGGGGTAAATGTACCCCTGGGAGGTTGGATTGACGTGGAAGTAGTGAATAGCCAGGCCCTCGACGAGAGCTCTGGCTACCATGTTGACGTCACTGAAGGTGACCTTCAGCATGGATGAAGCATTGGGTATTTTAGTAATGAAGTCCACCTTGGCCCAAGGGTTCTGTGCTTTGATAGATGACTTGATTTCTTCAGTGGCCTGTGCAGTGATGAGGTTGTCGGGTCGCTTGAGGAACACAGTTCTCCTGGCCCTCAGAGCTGGGGAAGTCAAGACATGAAATCCCTGGTCTCGTAGAGTGGTAGTAGCAGTAGTGGTAAGTAGTTTCTCGGCCTCTGTGTCGTCTGTACAGACGACAACAAAGGCTTCTTTGAGCGATAAAATCGCATTACATATGACTTGCAGTCTGCCACTAACAACAGCTTCAAGTGTTAGTTTGGACGAGTCATTGACTGTCCCACTCGCTGGTTTGGTCTTTACCCTGTTAGAGTAATGCATCGTTAAGTGATGCAGACTAAAGGTTCCCCTCCCCAACGGGGATCGAAGGTATACTGTGTCGTAGGTGCCTGAGCCCGAGCTTTCAGCTCACAAGACTGTCATTCCCATTAGCCCCCTGTGGGCGGGGATGGCAGACCAGAGAGGCCTAGCTTCTTCCTACGAGAAGCTAGGCCTGGGGACAGTTGGTCCCAAAGATGAGGGCGTACTTGTACCTCCTCCCATGGGAGACTTATGTCTCAGACATTCCCTAGACAGGGAGCCAAGGTCGGGCCACCACTTGGAAAAGGCCCGGGCCGGGAGAATACCGGCGAATCTTTAATAATAATAAATAGGGACGTTTTGGCTGTCTTTTTGAACTGGCTCATGCTATGTCTGGCTTTGACATGTGCAGGCAGTCTGTTCCTTTTCTTTATTGCTGTACAATAAAAAGTGTTTAGTTTTTTTAGATTTTGCCATCCAAGTGGCTAGTTTATTGTGCGCCCCATATCCATCCCGTGGACGGTAGAGCAAGAGCATATGGATACACAAAAGGCCTAGGAACTCGGCCCCAAATGGTTAACAGGAATACATATGGATTTATATCTACATATCTATAGTTCACTTATCTGTTACAAGCAAATTTAGGAAATTTGCTTAGTATATCTGGTATCTTATTTTCATTAATAAGATATCTTGACATGTCATATAGGTTATTATACTGTCTATCTCTGTATTCCTCAATAAGTGGACAGTGACCATATGCCTGATCACATAATTTGCATTTAGTTTGATCATCTGTGTGTCTCCCAAACTGCTAGAAGTATTTGTAACCAAGCCTAGTAAGAAAGTGTTTGAAGCCTCGCCACTAACTGTGGGCGCTACAAAGTTGTTGATTAAATGGTTGTGTGAATTACGGTGTTGTACACAGGTATTCCTTGGATCGTCAGACCTGCTTGCGTATTGGTGTTCTGAAATACGTGTTTGGAGGTACCTTGATGTTTCACCCACGTATAATTTGCTGCAGTCGTTACAAGGGATTATGTATACCCCTGCCGAGGATGGAAGCTTGTCCTGTCTATTACTGGTAATGTCCTTGATGGTCGTGGTTGTGGAGGTAGATACTTGGAATGAGGTATTGGAAAAGATGTTGGAAACGTGTTTGGCAATGGAGTTGGTGGGGAGGACTATGTATCTCTTCTCGGCAGTGTCTTCTCTGGGTGCGTTGAAGATGTTTAATGCCCGTCGTCTGCAGTCTCTGATCAAGTGACGAGGATAGTGGAGTTTGGAAAATACTTGTTCAATTATATTGCATTCTTCCTCAAGGAACTCATTGCTGCAAATTCTGAGTGCACGCAGGAAAAAGCCTATAATTACACCACGTTTAGCTGTGATGTCGTGGTGAGAGTAGAAGTGGAGAAGATCGTTTTAGTTGGTGGGTTTTCGATAGACTTTAAAACGAATTTCAGGGTCAGCTTTGCAGAGAAGAACATCAAGGAAAGGAAGAGTGTTGTCGTCGTCTTCTTCAAGTGCGAACTGGATTTAGGGTTCGACCTGGTTGAACGTTGAAGGGTCTGGGAGTTATGAGGAGAACGTCGTCAACATAACGGAGCCAACAAAGGAGGTGGAGTCGTCATACTCAACACCAGTGACTACAACACTAAAATGATGGACCTTTTGAATGATCAATCTACATACGAACCCATCAGCACTCAACAGTGGGAGACGCTCACCAAAGACTTTCTATACAAAACCAGACAAATACTCAAACGCACTAGAGAACGGAAGAAACTTCTGTACTTGTTACCAAGCAACCCTAAACCAGCACACATGTATGGTTTACCCAAGACCCATAAACACAATATTCCTCTCAGACCAATCACGTCAGGAATAGGCAGTGCTCCACACAAACTAGCCGGAGTTCTTGCCAAACATCTTTCCTGCCTTCTGGGGACCATCAGCCCAGCTCATCTTAAACACTCAGGCGACCTTCTCAACCGCATCCGTAACCTCTCCATCCATAACAAGAAACTAAGCAGTTTGGATGTGACTTCCCTCTTCACAAAAGTACCTACCAAAAAAGCCATCGAGGTTCTACGACGTAAAGTCAATCAGGACCTTAATCTTTCTCTACCTCCCGGAGATTTTGTTGACTTGATTGAACTCTGTGTTAATTTCAACTGTTTTTCTTTCAATAACAAGCTCTACAAACAAACCTACGGCATGGGAATGGGGTCCCCAATAAGTGCCGTCCTAGCCAACTTATACATGGAACACCGAGAGTCCGAACACTTCGCCAACATCATCCCTTCAAGCGTCACTTGGTTACGTTACGTGGACGATGTCCTCGTAATAACTCCAAAACGTTTTGATGTACGGGATCTTCAGGCAAGGCTCAACGCAGTTGAACCAGCGATCCAGTTTACACTAGAAGAGTCCAATGACAAGCTACCTTTCCTCGACGTCCTCATTCACAAAGTAGACAACAACCTAAGATTTCAAGTTTATCGGAAACCCACCAATAAAAATGATCTCACACACTTCTATTCCAGTCAAGATACCAAGACCAAAAGAGGCATCATCATCGGGTTTTTCCTAAGAGCATACCGAATTTGTAGTCCTGAGTTTCTTGACGAGGAATGTACTTACATTCACCAAACATTCACTGAGTTACAATTTCCTTCTTTTTTCATCAAAGACTGCAAGAAAAGAGCTCTTCAGATCATCAATTCTCCACGCATCAACACCGCTCCCAACAAAGTTATAATTCTTCCCAACAGCCAGGTTGCACTAAACGTCTCAAAAGTACTTTCACAAGCTAACACCAGAGTCGCCATCGCTTCTAGCACTTCAATAAAGGATCTAACCAGGACAAAACCCAAGCACCACGAACCAGTCAATGCAGGAGTTTACACTATACCCTGTGGAGGCTGTGACAAGATCTACGTAGGTGAAACAGCAAGAAACCTCGACACCCGCCTCAATGAACACATTTACGCATGTAGGAACGACAACTTAAACAACGCCTGTGTACAACACCGAAATTCCACCAATCATCTCATGAAATTCAGAGACGCCCAATTAGTGATCAAAGATCGCTGTTTCGAATACAATTAAACAAAACAACGGCAGCTTCACTATCTCCGAAGTCTTAGCAAGAATCCTCCTGAAAACAGTAAACCCTGCCATCACATAGTCTCTCCTGTTATACTACACAAAGCACATTACAGAGAGTCAACACTGAAAAAACCTGCCTCTTTCCAGTCTATATTTGTCCAACCTATTTTTATGTTACCCAAGTAATAGCTTTTATATCCTTTTACTCATGTACGAATTAATTGCTCTACCATATCGTATTATTTTTGTTACTACTACTACTACTACTACTACTACCACTAGTGAACATCGAAATGGTACCTCACTAGTATTGCACCTCACTCAGAGCCTTTATATACCCTCTGTGTCCATGTATTGTTTGAAATGGCTTGATAAAGCTCCTGGAGAGCGAAACGTTGCCACAATAAATGTCACATTAGTTGCACTTGTGTCCTTTTACTTTACATATTGTCGGTAATTCTACCAACTTTATTACAACGAATAATGGTGGAAAAACGCTCTGCTTCCAGATGTTCCATGTATAGGCTCACCAGGACGGCACTTTTGTTTTCCATAGTCTGGTTGCCGAGTATTTTGCTTTCATAGGTAGTGATTTTCGTGTGCAAGTTTGGTACTAATCCCTCTAAGATTTTCCAAGTGTATTATCACGTTTCTGTCTCGCCTGCCCTCCAGGGAATACAGATTAAGGGCCTTCAACCATTCGCAGTAATCCAGGTGCCTTATCGTACTTATGTGTGCCGTGAAAGTTCTTTGTACACTCTCCACGTCAGCAATTTTGCCTGTCTTGAAGGGGGTAGTTAGTGTACAGCAGTACTCCAGCCTAGAGAGCACAAGCGATTTGAAGAGAATCATCATGGGCTTGGCGTCCCTAGTTTTGAAGGTTCTGATTATCCATCCTATCATTTTCCTAGCAGATGCGGTAGGTGCATTGTGATCTTTGAAGGCGAGATGCTCTGACATTATCACTCCCAGATTCTTCACATTACTTTTTAGCTCTATTGTATGGTTAGAATTAGTCATATATCCTCTTTCTCCCTCTCTTCCCTGCCTTCTGTTACCTTTCTGCATATCTCCAGTAGATCTGTAACACAGGATTTTCCATCACTAAAGCCGTACTGGTTGTCAAGTATGAGTCCATTCCATTTTAGATGCCCTACCTTCTCCATAACTTTACATACCTCCATCAAGTGTCCTGTATCGGTAGACTTCTTGATGACCGATAGTAAGATAGTATGACAGTAGGCTTCAGTCGAATACATAGGAGGCAGCAGAAGCAGTAGATATGTAAAGAAGATGCAATCAGTCCATTTCCCTCCAAGACGTAGTCTTCAGGCAGTCAATCCCTCAGCCTAGAAAAGAATTCTCCATAGTCAGTAACATTTTTCCAGATTAAGGAGAAAGCCCTTCTTCAGGCTACTGGAATGACCACTTCAAAACTAAGTGTTCGAAAGTTATGGACTCATTACATCGTCTTTACATCACTGTTCCTGCTACCTCCTTTGTTTCCGACTGAAGAAACCTGCTGTGCAGGCGAAACATTTCGGAATAAGAACACGTTACTGCTACTCATGGTTCTTACTATTAACTTGTCGGCATTGTATGCCATTATTGTTTTGAAGATTGTACCTAAAAGCACACACAGTGCCTCTACTCCCTCTCTTAGGACCCACAGAAAGATATTCTCCGGCCCCACCGTCACCGAGGTATCTAGGTCACATTAAAATTTCTTCACGTTCTCCCCAGTTGTGTGTGCCATGTTCAACGTTCGCTGGTGCATTCTACCGCTTCGATTTGCTGGTAACTATCCAGTCTCTGAGAATATCTCCCCAAATCTCTTGTTGAGCTCCTCACACACATCTAAGTCATTCTTTGTGAGGTCCCTCCCTCCCTTCCTTCTTCAGACTGATTACACGGTTCCATGCTGCTTGTTGTCTTTCGCTTGTGGCTATATAAGACCTAAGGGTCATACTTGATTTTCGATGCTATATCATGATGCATACAACAGAGCATAAGATGAATGATATTCTTAACGAAGTTCAAGTAATTTATAATCGACAAGGCCTTGTTATATCTTTATCTAATCAAGCAAATAACATGCCCCACCCATCTATTTGTAGGGTGACACTCTCAGCTAGGTTAAATCTTACAGGTAACTTGCTGTTGACGTACCTTGTAATAAATCCATCTTACCACACCTTTATAAGAAATTCAAAGGTAGGCTGAATACTTTGAAATGAGCTGTAAAATTGATTTGCGTAAAAAAAAAAAAAAAAAAATATTGCTGGCTACAACCTGAACTATGGCACTAATGTAAGAATATTGAGAATAATGTACATAACCTTATTTAAATCCTTAATTAATTATACTGCGAGGAATATCTAGCGAGGAAAATTCTCACTAGATATTGGACGTATTGCATAACGAAGTTATCAGAATAATTCTCGACTGCACTAAAATTACCTAGGTGATAAGAGGAAGACGGTTTGTGTTACTAACATCGGTGATAAGATTATTAACACTGAATTTTACTAAACGTTTAGAAGTAAACATTGATCTAAATGATTTGTAAAAACAAGGAATTATATTAAGTTTCATAACCTGGGCGAACTTTCTGACTGTAGACTACAAGAGTTTTTCATCTCTCTATGGAAGCTGCATCATTAATATCGCATCACTAGTATCGCATCACTAGTATCGCATCACTAGTATCGCATCACTAGTATCGCATCACTTGTATCGCATCACTAGTATCGCATCACTAGTATCGCATCACTAGTATCGCATCACTAGTATCGCATCACTAGTATCGCATCACTAGTATCGCATCACTAGTATCGCATCACTAGTATCGCATCACTAGTATCGCATCACTAGCATCGCATCACTAGCATCGCATCATTAGTATCGCATCACTAGTATCGCATCACTAGTATCGCATCACTAGTATCGCATCACTAGTATCGCATCACTAGTATCGCATCACTAGTATCGCATCACTAGTATCGCATCACTAGTATCACATCACTAGTATCGCATCACTAGTATCGCATCACTAGTATCGCATCACTAGTATCGCATCATTAGTATCGCATCACTAGTATCGCATCACTAGCATCGCATCACTAGTATCGCATCACTAGTATCGCATCACTAGTATCGCATCACTAGTATCGCATCACTAGTATCGCATCACTAGTATCGCATCACTAGTATCGCATCACTAGTATCGCATCAATAGTATCGCATCACTAGTATCGCATCACTAGTATCGCATCACTAGTATCGCATCACTAGTATCGCATCACTAGTATCGCATCACTAGTATCGCATCACTAGTATCGCATCACTAGTATCGCATCACTAGTAATCCCTTACTTTTTTTTCTACAAAAGTTACTGCTTTAGTAAAAAATCTCCTATTATATAACAAAATATGACTAATTATGACTGTTCTTATTGTCATCTCCCTCGATAAGAACGATAGGAACTATGTTACGTTAGACATAAGAACGATAGGAACTATGTTACGTTAGACATAAGAACGATAGGAACTATGTTACGTTAGACATAAGAACGATAGGAACTATGTTACGTTAGACATAAGAACGATAGGAACTATGTTACGTTAGACATAAGAACGATAGGAACTATGTTACGTTAGACATAAGAACGATAGGAACTATGTTACGTTAGACATAAGAATTAATAACTGGATATCAACAATGCAAAGTAAATTATTTCCCATCCTAATAACATTGAAGTTAATTTATGAAACTGAGTTTGACTCTGATTATTTCTGATTCTGATTCTGAGTCACATAATGACTAACAACACGTACATTGGAGAAGCCAGAAACAGATACAAAAAAAATCATATTAGTTAATGGTTCACAGACTTCCATTTTGCATTCCTTTAGAACCCTTGAAAAAACCTCATCAGGACCCGGTGACTTATTTTGCTTCAGTCGGTCTATCTGCTTCACAACCATTTCACTAGTGACTGTGATGTTACATAATTTATCTTCTTCTGGCCCACTATAAAAATTAATTACCGGAATATCATTAGTGTCTTCCTGTGTAAAAACCGAGAGAAAATAATTATTTAAAATTGAGCACATTTCATTCTCTTTGTCAGTAAGATGCCCATAGTTATTTTTAAGGGGACCTATCTTATCTCTGACTTTTGTTCTATAGACCTGGAAAAAACTTTTTGGGTTAGTTTTAGAATCCCTAGCAACTTTAATTTCATAGTCCCTTTTAGCTTTTCTTATCCCCTTTTTAATGTCCCTCTTAATGTCAATATACTGATTCATAAGATGACCCTCGCCTCTTTTGATACGCCTATAAATTCCTTTCTTATGCCCTAGTAGATATTTCAGCCTATTATTCATCCATTTTGGGTCATTTCTATTTGATCTAATTTCCTTATAAGGGATAAACGTTCTTTGAGCAGCATGTATTGTGTTCAGAAAACTGTCATATTGATAGCTCTCTTCGTTACCCCAGTCAACAGATGATAAGTGTTCTCTAAGCCCATCGTAATCTGCTAAGCGAAAATCTGGGACTGTTACTGAGTTATCCCTACTATCATACTTCCATTCAATTCTACATGTAATTGATTTGTGGTCGCTAGCACCCAGTTCCTCTGAGACTTCTAAATTATTAACAAGGGATTCATTGTTTGCCAGAACTAAGTCAAGCAGGTTATTACCCCTTGTAGGTTCTGTCACAAACTGCTTCAAAAAACAATCCTGAACTACTTCTAAGAAATCGTATGATTCTAAATTCCCAGTCAAGAAATTCCAATCAATATGACTAAAGTTAAAGTCTCCTAGAATTACTACATTATCGTGCCTTGTGGCCCTAACAATTTCCTCCCATAGTAGTCTCCCCTGGTCCCTATCTAAATTTGGGGGACGGTATATCACACCTAAAATTAATTTTTCATGCCCCTCTGAAAATTCTATCCAAACAGACTCTGTATGTGTTACTTCAGACTTAATACCCGTTTTTATGCAACAGTTCAAGCGATCTCGGACATACAATGCCACCCCACCCCCCTTCCCGATACTTCTATCTACTTGGAACAATTTAAAACCCTGAATGTGACATTCTGCAGGCATGTCCCGACTTTCTGAATTAAACCACGTCTCAGTAATGGCAAATACATCTATGTTACCTGCACTAGGAACTAGTCTCAACTCGTCCATCTTATTCCTAGCACTGCGACTATTTGTGTAATAAATATTTAATGACCCTCCTATCTCTTTACCCTTCCTGCTCCTTTCTGTTATTCCACTAAACCTATTACTGTCATTGTCAATTAGTGCCTCTGGCTTTCCAATATCCTCCTCATTTTGCCTATTACTAGTTCTCCTAGTACTCATGTTACTACCCTGCGACTTCACAGTTTTCCCGCCAAAACCCATACCACTAACTATTCCTAGTTTAAAGACCTAACAGCTCCCTCCACTGCGTTGGCCAGTGCTCCCACCCCACACCTAGACAAGTGAACCCCATCCCTGGCATACATGTCATTTCTGCCATAGAAGAGGTCCCAGTTGTCAATGAATGTTACCGCATTTTCCTTACAGTATTTGTCCAGCCAGCAATTGACACCAATTGCTCTGGACAACCATTCATTTCCAACTCCTCTCCTTGGCAAAATGCCACATATGACAGGTTTCCCACCCTTCTTCCTAATTATCTCTATTGCTGACCTATACCTGCTAATCAGGTCCTCACTCCTACGTCTGCCAACATCGTTGCCTCCAGCACTGAGACAGATAATAGGATTGCTCCCATTACCTCTCATGATGTCATCCAGACGGCTAACAATATCCTTCATCCCAGCCCCAGGAAAACACACTCTCTGCCTCCTACTCCTATCCTTCAAACAGAATGCCCTATCCATGTACCTAATCTGGCTATCCCCAACAACAACAATGTTTTTGTTAGGTAAGACACATATGCAACAGTTAGACAACTTTATTCCGAAACGTTTCGGAATAAAGTTGTCTAACTGTTGCATATGTGTCTTACCTAACAACCTGTCGGTATTGTATACCATTTTGATGTTCAACAATGTTTTTACCTTCCTTGGCGTCGTCCGTAGTGATGCTCCGAGTAGTCGACTCACATTCGCCAGGTAGCATTACACCACTTGTAGAATTCGTCATGACGTTCTCGATGGTCTTCGTTGGGGTTTCTAGGGATGTCTCACTCACGTCTGCCAATGCTTCCTTGGTGCTCGTTGTGGCATTCCCAGTAGAACACTCACATTCGTCAGGTAGCACCGAGAATGAGTTGATAGTTTCCACGGCAGTCTTCTGGTTTCTCGTTGTTTCTGCCTCTCCAACCGTTTTCTTAATCTTCAGCTTGGTTCCATGTTGCCCGGCCACTGACCAAGCTCCCCTCTTAACCTGGGGACTCACAACAGGAGGATTACTACGAATCCTCTTGTTCTCCTCCGTTAATCGCCGTATCTCCAGTTTAGCAACTCTGAGTTCTTCTCTCAGCTGCTGGTAAAGTTGCTCAAGAGAGGGCATCCTGGTTCAGATTCACAGAGAGCACACAAACAGGTCTTCACAGAGCTAAGTACACGTCACCACTCCGAAGCTAATTAATGCACAATTGCTATGGATTCAATTACATTTTGAATTATTAATTCAATGATCAAGTTAAAAGATAGGAAAAGAAATTATGCTGATGGAAAATATGGAATGTAACTTTAGCATGTTTCTGTCTAGCATTAAGAAAAATATTAGGACAGTAGCAAATAATGAAACAAAATAACACAGACAGGTATTTAGAAGCCTATGTACATTTATGACTCATTATAACCGAACCGAGAAAATGTTTATGGATCAATTTGTAATATAAACAGATTGTGGGATGTAGCGGTAGCCAGACGTAGGTTTGGTTACAAGTACTTCTGTCACACACATGTGATCATACAGTAGGTTTGGTTACAAGTACTTCTATCACACACATGTGATCATACAGTAGGTTTGGTTACAAGTACTTCTATCACACACATGTGATCATACAGTAGGTTTGGTTACAAGTACTTCTGTCACACACATGTGATCATACAGTAGGTTTGGTTACAAGTACTTCTATCACACACATGTGATCATACAGTAGGTTTGGTTACAAGTACTTCTATCACACACATGTGATCATACAGTAGGTTTGGTTACAAGTACTTCTGTCACACACATGTGATCATACAGTAGGTTTGGTTACAAGTACTTCTGTCACACACATGTGATCATACAGTAGGTTTGGTTACAAGTAATTCTATCACACACATGTGATCATACAGTAGGTTTGGTTACAAGTACTTCTATCACACACATGTGATCATACAGTAGGTTTGGTTACAAGTACTTCTATCACACACATGTGATCATACAGTAGGTTTGGTTACAAGTACTTCTATCACACATGTGATCATACAGTAGGTTTGGTTACAAGTACTTCTGTCACACACATGTGATCATACAGTAGGTTTGGTTACAAGTACTTCTGTCACACACATGTGATCATACAGTAGGTTTGGTTACAAGTACTTCTGTCAGACACATGTGATCATACAGTAGGTTTGGTTACAAGTACTTCTGTCACACACATGTGATCATACAGTAGGTTTGGTTACAAGTACTTCTATCACACACATGTGATCATACAGTAGGTTTGGTTACAAGTACTTCTGTCACACACATGTGATCATACAGTAGGTTTGGTTACAAGTACTTCTGTCAGACACATGTGATCATACAGTAGGTTTGGTTACAAGTACTTCTGTCACACACATGTGATCATACAGTAGGTTTGGTTACAAGTACTTCTGTCACACACATGTGATCATACAGTTGGTTTGCTTACAAGTACTTCTGTCACACACATGTGATCATACAGTAGGTTTGGTTACAAGTACTTCTGTCACACACATGTGATCATACAGTAGGTTTAGTTACAAGTACTTCTGTCACACACATGTGATCATACAGTAGGTTTGGTTACAAGTACTTCTATCACACACATGTGATCATACAGTAGGTTTGGTTACAAGTACTTCTGTCACACATGTGATCATACAGTAGGTTTGGTTACAAGTACTTCTGTCACACACATGTGATCATACAGTAGGTTTGGTTACAAGTACTTCTATCACACACATGTGATCATACAGTAGGTTTGGTTACAAGTACTTCTGTCACACACATGTGATCATACAGTAGGTTTGGTTACAAGTACTTCTGTCACACATGTGATCATACAGTAGGTTTGGTTACAAGTACTTCTATCACACATGTGATCATACAGTAGGTTTGGTTACAAGTACTTCTGTCACACATGTGATCATACAGTAGGTTTGGTTACAAGTACTTCTATCACACACATGTGATCATACAGTAGGTTTGGTTACAAGTACTTCTGTCACACACATGTGATCATACAGTAGGTTTGGTTACAAGTACTTCTGTCACACACATGTGATCATACAGTAGGTTTGGTTACAAGTACTTCTGTCACACACATGTGATCATACAGTAGGTTTGGTTACAAGTACTTCTGTCACACACATGTGATCATACAGTAGGTTTGGTTACAAGTACTTCTGTCACACACATGTGATCATACAGTAGGTTTGGTTACAAGTACTTCTGTCACACACATGTGATCATACAGTAGGTTTGGTTACAAGTACTTCTATCACACATGTGATCATACAGTAGGTTTGGTTACAAGTACTTCTATCACACACATGTGATCATACAGTAGGTTTGGTTACAAGTACTTCTGTCACACACATGTGATCATACAGTAGGTTTGGTTACAAGTACTTCTGTCACACACATGTGATCATACAGTAGGTTTGGTTACAAGTACTTCTATCACACATGTGATCATACAGTAGGTTTGGTTACAAGTACTTCTATCACACACATGTGATCATACAGTAGGTTTGGTTACAAGTACTTCTGTCACACACATGTGATCATACAGTAGGTTTGGTTACAAGTACTTCTGTCACACACATGTGATCATACAGTAGGTTTGGTTACAAGTACTTCTGTCACACATGTGATCATACAGTAGGTTTGGTTACAAGTACTTCTATCACACACATGTGATCATACAGTAGGTTTGGTTACAAGTACTTCTATCACACACATGTGATCATACAGTAGGTTTGGTTACAAGTACTTCTGTCACACACATGTGATCATACAGTAGGTTTGGTTACAAGTACTTCTGTCACACACATGTGATCATACAGTAGGTTTGGTTACAAGTACTTCTATCACACATGTGATCATACAGTAGGTTTGGTTACAAGTACTTCTATCACACACATGTGATCATACAGTAGGTTTGGTTACAAGTACTTCTATCACACACATGTGATCATACAGTAGGTTTGGTTACAAGTACTTCTGTCACACACATGTGATCATACAGTAGGTTTGGTTACAAGTACTTCTGTCACACACATGTGATCATACAGTAGGTTTGGTTACAAGTACTTCTGTCACACACATGTGATCATACAGTAGGTTTGGTTACAAGTACTTCTATCACACATGTGATCATACAGTAGGTTTGGTTACAAGTACTTCTATCACACACATGTGATCATACAGTAGGTTTGGTTACAAGTACTTCTATCACACACATGTGATCATACAGTAGGTTTGGTTACAAGTACTTCTGTCACACACATGTGATCATACAGTAGGTTTGGTTACAAGTACTTCTGTCACACACATGTGATCATACAGTAGGTTTGGTTACAAGTACTTCTGTCACACACATTTGATCATACAGTAGGTTTGGTTACAAGTACTTCTGTCACACACATGTGATCATACAGTAGGTTTGGTTACAAGTACTTTTATCACACATGTGATCATACAGTAGGTTTGGTTACAAGTACTTCTATCACACACATGTGATCATACAGTAGGTTTGGTTACAAGTACTTCTATCACACACATGTGATCATACAGTAGGTTTGGTTACAAGTACTTCTGTCACACACATGTGATCATACAGTAGGTTTGGTTACAAGTACTTCTATCACACACATGTGATCATACAGTAGGTTTGGTTACAAGTACTTCTGTCACACACATGTGATCATACAGTAGGTTTGGTTACAAGTACTTCTGTCACACACATGTGATCATACAGTAGGTTTGGTTACAAGTACTTCTGTCACACACATGTGATCATACAGTAGGTTTGGTTACAAGTACTTCTGTCACACACATGTGATCATACAGTAGGTTTGGTTACAAGTACTTCTATCACACACATGTGATCATACAGTAGGTTTGGTTACAAGTACTTCTATCACACACATGTGATCATACAGTAGGTTTGGTTACAAGTACTTCTCTCACACACATGTGATCATACAGTAGGTTTGGTTACAAGTACTTCTGTCACACACATGTGATCATACAGTAGGTTTGGTTACAAGTACTTCTGTCACACACACATGTGATCATACAGTAGGTTTGGTTACAAGTACTTCTATCACTCACATGTGATCATACAGTAGGTTTGGTTACAAGTACTTCTATCACACACATGTGATCATACAGTAGGTTTGGTTACAAGTACTTCTGTCACACACATGTGATCATACAGTAGGTTTGGTTACAAGTACTTCTGTCAGACACATGTGATCATACAGTAGGTTTGGTTACAAGTACTTCTGTCACACACATGTGATCATACAGTAGGTTTGGTTACAAGTACTTCTATCACACACATGTGATCATACAGTAGGTTTGGTTACAAGTACTTCTATCACACACATGTGATCATACAGTAGGTTTGGTTACAAGTACTTCTGTCACACACATGTGATCATACAGTAGGTTTGGTTACAAGTACTTCTGTCACATGTGATCATACAGTAGGTTTGGTTACAAGTACTTCTGTCACACACATGTGATCATACAGTAGGTTTGGTTACAAGTACTTCTATCACACACATGTGATCATACAGTAGGTTTGGTTACAAGTACTTCTGTCACACACATGTGATCATACAGTAGGTTTGGTTACAAGTACTTCTATCACACACATGTGATCATACAGTAGGTTTGGTTACAAGTACTTCTGTCACACACACATATGATCATACAACAATAGGCAAAGTATGTGGTCAGTCTTGTGGTCACTTTCTCTCACAATTTTTGTGCTTATTGCCCATTTTGTGAGGAATATAGAGCTACACAGGTAGATAAATATATTGACATATTCCTTTTTTTTTATCCAGAGGATGGATTCGGAGGTGCACAATAAACTAGACGCTTCGGCGGCAAAAATTGAATACATACATATATGAATGTATAATTTTATTGTTTGCTGCATTAAAATTTTATGGCCATCCTCCATTATTGCTTTTGTATGTACTGAGATGGAGGTGGTTGAACTTGTAGGACACAGGAAATACCTTTCTAGAATAGTACAGGTATCGAAGTACGTCTAGATATTATTACTATTACAACTATTATTATCATTATTACTTTTATTATTATTATTATTTTGTAGTTGTTACAAACCTTTGCACTTTTTCTAATATCTTCAGGTGCTTGACCAGGTGTTGCTTCCATAATGGTGCTGCATACTGCAATATGGGCCTGATGTACACGGTATTCAGTGTCTTGAATGACTCCTTAGTCAGGTGTCGAAAAGTTATTCATAGGTTTGCCAGGCGTCCACATGTTGCAGCCTCAGATGTGCTCACCCCAAGATCCTTTTCCGAGAGTGAGGTTTGCAGCATTTGGCCCCCTAGCCTGTACTCCCACTGTGGTCTTCCTTGACCTTCACCAGTCTTCATAACTTTCCACTTAGTGGAGAGTTAACTCTAGGATCCAAGTGCTGGTCCAGGCTTGAAACCTGTTTGGATCCCTTTGTAGTCGTAGCCGATCCTCATCTGCTTGAATTCTCCATATTAACTTCACATCGTCTGCAATCATGGATACTTCTGAATCTATCCCTTCCATCATGTCATTCACATATACCAGAAACAGCACCGGCCTCAATACCGACCTTGCGGAACCCCACTTGTCACTTGCGCCCACCCCGACACCTAATCACGTACCATCACTCGATGTCTCCTTCCCATCCGGTATTCCGTGATCCACTGCAGTGCCTTTCCTGCCTACTTCTCTAGCTTTTGCACTAACCTCCTCTACAAAACTGTCTCGAAAACCTTTTTACAGTTCAAGAAAATGCAGTCTATCCACCCTTCTCTCTTCTTGCTTTCGTCACCTTGTTGTAGAAATCCTACAAGTTTCTAATGTAAGATTTCCCTTTTCCTAAACTATGCTAGTTATATTGTATAAGCTCATTTCTTTCTAGGTGCTTCACCACTATTCTGGTATGTTACTTCCATAACTTTGCATACCATGCACGTTAGTGACTCTAGTCTGCAGCTTAATGCTGAATGACTGTCTCATTTCTTGAAAATTCGGACTGCATTTACTGACATCCACACCTCAGGCAACTGCCCTGTTTCGATAGATGTGTTGAAGGTTGTTGTTAGAGGCACACACAATGTCTCTGCTCCCTCTCTCAAGACCCATGGAGAAATATTTTCCGGTCCCTCCTTTATGATATCTATTTCGCTTTCCAGCTTCTTCACCTCTTCTTTGGGTATATACACATGTTCGTGTACCTACCTTCCAGATTTGCTTGGGGCTTTTTTGTCTCAAATGAAAATACTTCCTTAAATCTTTTATTGAGATCCTCACATACTTCTGGCCGTTTCTTGTGATATCCCCTCCTTCCTTCATCAACCTAATTACCTGGTCTTTGTTGCTTTCTTCCTCATGTGGCCGTACAACAGCTTTGGGTGAGATTTCGCTTTCAACGATATGTCATTCTCGTATTGCTGCTTTGCCTCCCTCCTTTTCCATGCATATTCATTTCTGGCTCTTTAATAACTAGTCTCCTTATTTTCCAGGGACCTTTGACTTCATTACGTGTTCCATTTGGCCTCCCTACAACTTTGGGTAAACCAACGGCTCGTTCTTGTCATCCCATTATTTATTTTGAACTTGGGTACAAACCTCTCTGCCTCCCTGCACTTTGCGATCATGTATTCAGTTATTTTATTTACTCTTTTCCCCACCCTGTCCCTTTCCCACTGCACCTCAGGAAGGAAATACCTCATGCCTGTGAAATCCCATCTTTTGTAATTTGGCTTCTTCCATCCTACTCGTGCAGCTTTACTCTCCACTTTTAACTCTACAACACATTCGAAGCTCAGGACCATGTGATCCCTAACTCCAACAGGCCTTTCATATGCTTTTATATGTAGTATTTCCCGATATCTGAACTACTGAAGGTGAATATGAGGTCCAGCCTTTTTGATTCATCCTCTGCTCTCTCTCTCTCTCTCTCTCTCTCTCTCTCTCTCTCTCTTGTAGTATCCCTAACATATTGACACATGAGGTTTTCCAGTATCACCTCCATTATTTTATCCCTTCACGTTTCTAGCACCCTAAGTGGCTCCATGTTATCCCAGTCAATCTCCTTTTAATTTAAATCACTCACAACTAGTAACTTTGCCCTGCCCTTATGGGCAACCTCAGCTAGTGTGTCCACCAATGCTCCGTTGTTCTCATCATATTCTTGTCTTAGCTTCCTTCTATTTTGTGGCAGACTGTACATTACTGCAATCACCACCTTGTTACCCTCTGTCTGAAGTGTTCCAGCTGTGTAGTCCCTTGCTTCCTTTCTGCCCGTTCATTTTAATTCCTCAAAACTCCACTAGTTTTTGATAAGCAGTGCAACTCTTCCTCCCTCTCTATCTTTCCTCACAATCCGATATCTGGTTAGAAACATTGCATTTATCATTCTGTGACCGTGGTTTTTGTGAGTGCTATTATGTCTGGGGATGCCTTCATGATATTCTTGTGCTATTACTCACATATTTATTCTGTGTTGGTTTAATATACCTTCAGCTTTTTTCCAAAAAGTGTATTCTGGGGGGTTTATGAAGGCACCGGACCTAGGACTGACCCTTGTGGAACCTAACTCGATACATGCACAAACTCCGACTCTTCATGTGCCGCCTCTTCCTCGGTTGTGTGTAGTGTGTCCATCACTTTCTGGTGCACCCTACTCCATCGGTTTGACGAAAATTTGTCAGTTGGATCATGTCCTCTCCTGATTCTGTGATGATACTCTTCTACCTCCTCCTGTCTTTCATTGTAGGTCTTCCCTTCTGCCTCATGGAACTTAAGATAAGCGATCTCTCCCTCTCCTCTCCCCATTTCGTTTTCCTCCATATCTCTGGATCCGAGTTAAGCGTCTCCCTGGTTGTTTTCCTTATTGTCTCCCAGATGTCCCGTTGGCCTGATATTTCCTCAAGGAGCTTCTTTGCTCCTTCCCTTCCTCCAATCCCGTTCCTGCACCCTGCACCTTGCTCCTATCAGCCATTACTTATGTATTCTACTTATGTATTCGCCAAGCTCTGCATTTTTGACTCTGCAGCAGCGGATGTTGACTCTTACTTCTTCTTCTCTGTAGATATCTTCTCCACCGAGTTCCAAAACTTGCTTAGTTTTTTCCCACTCTCATTCCATTGCTCTCTCTATCTTTTCTGCCGATTCTTCGTTATTATCCCAGTCATCCCTAGTATCCTTGGTTGTGTCCTTTTTTTTGTTGGGGGCGGGATGGCTTAGTGCGAGTGTGGTAGTGTTAAAGTGTGTGTGTGTGTGTGTGTGTGTGTGTGTGTGTGTGTGTGTGTGTGTGTACTCGCCTAATTGTGCTTACCTCATTGTGTGTGTGTGTGTGTGTGTGTGTGTACTCCCTTATTTGTGGTTGCACGGGTCGAATCACAGCTCCTGATCTCACTTCTTCACTGGTCTCTACTAGGTCTACTCTTTTCCTGTTCCACGAGCTTTATCGTACCTCTTCTTAAAGTTCTGCCACCACTACATCACTCTCCAGATTATTCCACTTTCTAATAGCTTTATGACTGCAGAAATACTTTCTAACATCCCTGTGACTCATCTCAGTCTTCAACTTCCAATTGTGACCCCTTGTTGCTATGTCCCATCTCTGGAACATCCTGTCCCTATATTCACCGTTAAATCCCCTCAGTATTTTATATGTCGTTATCATGTCCTGCATATCCTTCCTGTTCTCCCGTAGCTCCAGAGCTAGTCTTGTTGCAGACTTTTGCTCTTTCTATAATTACTTGACATGCTTGGCTAGGTGTAGGTTTTATACTAGTACTGCATACTCCAATATAGGCCTGATGTATACGATGTACACGATGTACAGAGTGTTGAAAGATTTTTACTGAGAGCTGAAATGCTGTTCTTCGGTTTCCCAGGAGCTCATATACTGCAGAAGTTATCTGGCTGATATGCGCCTCATGATCCTTTTCCTTGGGGGAGGTTTGCAGTTTTTGCTCCCCCCCCCCTTTCCCACCCTGTATTCTGTCTTTGGTTTTCTTTGCCTTTCCCCAATCTTCATTACTTTGCACTTGCTGGGGTTAAACTCTAAGAGCTAGTTGCTGGACCTGGCTTGCAGCCTATGCAGATCCCTTTGCAGTCTTGCCTTATTGAATTCTCCACATTAGCTTTGCATCGTCTGCAAACAGGGACACTTCTGAATCTATCCCTTCCGTCATGTCATTCACATATACCAGAAACAACATCTATCCTTGACTGACCTTGTGGGACCCCGGTCATCACAGGCACCCTCTGTGATACGTCGTCACGTACCATGACTCACTGTTGCCTTCCTGTTAGTTACTCTCTGAACCATTACAGTGCCTTTCCTGTTATACCTGCTTGATCATCTAGTCTTTGAACTAATCTCTGGTGTGGAAATGTGTCCAAAGCCTTCTTACGGTTCAATAAAAATTCAATCAACTCAACTCACTCGCTTTCTCGTCTTACTGCCGTTACCTTTTCGTAAAACTTCAATAGGTTTGTGATAAAGGATTTCACGTCCCTAAAACCATGCTGGTTGATGTGAATAAGCTCAATCCTTCGAAGGTGTTCCACCAATCTTCTCCTGAAAATCTTCTCCATGACTTTCCATAATAAATATCTCAGTGACACTGGTCTGTAATTTAATGTTGTAGTTTCGGTAGATGTATTGTTGTAAGTCGGCACACACGGGGCTCTGCTCCCTCAGGACCTGTGGAGAGATGTCCGATCCCACCTTTCAGGCATCTAGTTCGCTTAGCAGGCTTTTCATCACCCTCTCCTTTGTTCTGTGTGTGTGTGTGTGTGTGTGTACTCACCTAGTTGAGGTTGCAGTGGTCGAGTCTTAGCTCCTGGCCCCGACTATTCACTGATCGTTACTAGGTCCCTCTCCCTAAATCGTGAGCTTTATCATACCTTTCTTTAAGCTATGTATGGATCCTGCCTCCATTACATCGCTTCCCAAACTATTCCACTTCCTGACTACTCTGTAGCTGAAGAAATACTTCCTAACATCCCTGTGATTCATCTGTGCCTTCAACTTCCAACTGTGTCCCCTTGTTGCTGTGTCCCATCTCTGGAACATCTTGTCTTTGTCCACCTTGTCAATTCCTCTCAGCATTTTGAATGTCGTTATCATGTCCCCCCTATCTCTCAGGCTGTCTACACCTGTCCTCCAGTGTCGTCAGGTCGATTTCCCTTAACCTCTCCTCGTAGGACACACCTCTTAGCTCTGGGACTAGTCTTGTTGCAAATCTTTGCACTTTCGCTAGTTTCTTTACGTGCTTGGCTAGGTGTGGGTTCCAAACTGGTGCCGCATACTCCAATATGGGCCTAACGTACACGGTGTACAGGGTCCTGAACGATTTTTTATTAAGATGGTGGAATGCTGTTCTTAGGTTTGCTAGGCGCCCATATGCTGCAGCAGTTATTTGGTTGATGTGCGCCTCAGGAGATGTGCTCGGTGTTATACTCACCCCAAGATCTTTTTCCTTGAGTGAGGTTTGTAGTCTCTGGCCCCCCTAGACTGTACTCTGCCTGTACTCTATGTGTGTACTCACCTAGTTGTACTCACCTAGTTGAGGTTGCGGGGGTCGAGTCCAAGCTCCTGGCCCCGCCTCTTCACTGATCGCTACTAGGTCACTCTCCCTGAGCCGTGAGCTTTATCATACCTCTGCTTAAAGCTATGTATGGATCCTGCCTCCACTACATCGCTTCCCAAACTATTCCACTTACTGACTACTCTGTGGCTGAAGAAATACTTCCTAACATCCCTGTGATTCATCTGTGTCTTCAGCTTCCAACTGTGTCCCCTTGTTACTGTGTCCAATCTCTGGAACATCCTGTCTTTGTCCACCTTGTCAATTCCTCTCAGTATTTTGTATGTCGTTATCATGTCCCCCCTATCTCTCCTGTCCTCCAGTGTCGTCAGGTTGATTTCCCTTAACCTCTCCTCGTAGGACATACCTCTTAGCGCTGGGACTAGTCTTGTTGCAAACCTTTGCACTTTCTCTAGTTTCTTCACGTGCTTGGCTAGGTGTGGGTTCCAAACTGGTGCCGCATACTCCAATACGGGCCTAACGTACACGGTGTACAGGGTCCTGAATGATTCCTTATTAAGATGTCGGAATGCTGTTCTGAGGTTTGCCAGGCGCCCATATGCTGCAGCAGTTATTTGGTTGATGTGCGCTTCAGGAGATGTGCCTGGTGTTATACTCACCCCAAGATCTTTTTCCTTGAGTGAGGTTTGTAGTCTCTGGCCCCCTAGACTGTACTCCGTCTGCGGTCTTCTTTGCCCTTCCCCACTCTTCATGACTTTGCACTTGGTGGGATTGAACTCCAGAAGCCAATTGCTGGACCAGGTCTGCAGCCTGTCCAGATCCCTTTGTAGTTCTGCCTGGTCTTCGATCGAGTGAATTCTTCTCATCAACTTCACGTCATCTGCAAACAGGGACACCTCAGAGTCTATTCCTTCCGTCATGTCGTTCACAAATACCAGAAACAGCACTGGTCCTAGGACTGACCCCTGCGGGACCCCGCTGGTCACAGGTGCCCACTCTGACACCTCGCCACGTACCATGACTCGCTGCTGTCTTCCTGACAAGTATTCCCTGATCCATTGTAGTGCCTTCCCTGTTATCCCTGCTTGGTCCTCCAGTTTTTGCACCAATCTCTTGTGTGGAACTGTGTCAAACGCCTTCTTACAGTCCAAGAAAATGCAATCCACCCACCCCTCTCTCTCTTGTCTTACTGCTGTCACCATGTCATAGAACTCCAGTAGGTTTGTGACACAGGATTTCCCGTCCCTGAAACCATGTTGGCTGCTGTTGATGAGATCGTTCCTTTCTAGGTGTTCCACCACTCTTCTCCTGATAATCTTCTCCATGATTTTGCATACTCTACATGTCAGTGACACTGGTCTGTAGTTTAATGCTTCATGTCTGTCTCCTTTTTTAAAGATTGGGACTACATTTGCTGTCTTCCATGCCTCAGGCAATCTTCTTGTTTCGATAGATGTATTGAATATTGTTGTTAGGGGTACACATAGCACCTCTGCTCCCTCTCTCAATACCCATGGGGAGATGTAATCTGGCCCCATTGCCTTTGAGGTATCTAGCTCACTCAGAAGCCTCTTCACTTCTTCCTCGGTGGTGTGCACTGTGTCCAGCACTTGGTGGTGTGCCCCACCTCTCCGTCTTTCTGGAGTCCCTTCTGTCTCCTCTGTGAACACTTCTTTGAATCTCTTGTTGAGTTCTTCACATACTTCACGGTCATTTCTTGTTGACTCTCCTCCTTCCTTCCTTAGCCTGATTACCTGGTCCTTGACTGTTGTTTTACTCCTGATGTGGCTGTACAACAGTTTTGGGTCAGATCTGGCTTTCGCTGCTATGTCATTTTCATATTGTCTTTGGGCCTCCCTTCTTACCTGTGCATATTCGTTTCTGGCTCTACGACTGGTCTCCTTATTCTCCTGGGTCCTTTGCCTTCTATATTTCTTCCATTCCCTAGCACACTTGGTTTTTGCCTCCCTGCACCTTTGGGTAAACCATGGGCTCATCCTGGCTTTTTCATTATTCCTGTTACCCTTGGGTACAAACCTCTCCTCAGCCTCCTTGCATTTTGTTGCTACATATTCCATCATCTCATTAACTGGCTTCCCTGCCAGTTCTCTGTCCCACTGAACCCCGTTCAGGTAGTTCCTCATTCCTGTGTAGTCCCCTTTCTTGTAGTTTGGCTTCATTCGTCCTGGCCTTCCTGTGTGTGTGTGTGTGTGTGTGTGTGTGTGTGTGTGTGTGTGTGTGTGTGTGTGTGTGTGTGTGTGTGTGTGTGTGTGTGTGTGTGTTTGTGTGTGTGTGTGTAGTCGCCTAATTGTAGTTGCAGGGGTCGAGACTCAGCTCCTGGGCCCGCCTCTTTACTGAACGCTACTTGGTCCTCTCTCTCCCTTCTCCATGAGCTTTATCATACCTCGTCTTTAAGTTGTGTATGGTTCCTGCCTCCACTACATCGCTCGCCAGACTGTTCCACTTCCTGACCACTTTATGACTGAAGAAATACTTCCTAACATCCCTTTGGCTCATCTGAGTCTTCAACTTCCAAGAGTGACCCCTTGTTTCTGTGTTCCCTCTCTGGAACATCTTGTCTCTGTCCACCTTGTCTATTCCACACAGTATTTTGTATGTCGTTATCATGTCTACCCTATCCATCCTGTCCTCCAGTGTCGTCAGGCCGATTTTCCTCACCCTTTCTTCGTAGAACATTCCCTCTAGCTCTGGAACTATCCATGTTGCAAACCTTTGTACTTTCTCTAATTTCTTAACGTGCTTGACCAGGTGTGGGTTCCAAACTGGTGCTGCATTCTCCAGTATGGACCTGACGTACAGAGTCTACAGTGTCTTGAAAGATTCCTTACTGAGGTATCGGAATGCTATTCTCAGGTTTACCAGGCGCCCATATGCTGCAGCAGTTATCTGGTTGATTTGTACTCACCCCAAGATCTTTCTCCTTGAGTGAGGTTGGCAGTCTTTGGGGACCTACCGTATACTCTTGTCTGCGGTCTTCTTTGCCCTCCTCCGATCTTCATGGCTTTGCATTTGGCAGGGTTAAATTCTAGAAGCCAGTTGCTGGACCACACGTCCAGCCTGTCCAGGTCTCTTTGTAGCCCTGCCTGATCCTCATCTGATTTAATTCTCCTCATTAACTTAACATCATTTGTGAACAGGGACACTTCTGAGTCTATCCCTTCCATCATATTATTCACATGTACCAAAAATAGCAATGGTCCTAGAACTGACTCCTGTGGTACTCCGCTCGTCAAAGGCACCCACTGTGATACCTCGGCATGTACCATGACTCACTGTTGCCTCCTTGTCAGGTGTGTGTGTGTTTGTGGTGAATCTTCATCATGTTGATAGGTGTATTTTGCACCTAGATAATGCTAAAATATATATATATTGAAAATTGTAACCTTAGTTAATTAATGTTACATTTAGAGTATCTTCATTAATAGCTAAAATGAAGATGTTTGACTTTGTATTATCTGTTCATTCTCATCATTTTCGTGCTATTATTATTATTACTGTTATTATCAGTTATATGTTGGGTAGGAATATTTAAGGAATGCTGATGCGGATGCGGCAAATAAGTAATGGTTGTAACAAGTTTTAACGCCATGTACTGACGCTCATGTTTGTTCAAGACACGTGACCTGACCTGACCTGACCTGACCTAGGGTACATGTCAAGCGTTCTATTCAGTGTGGTTCTGCTTAGGTTCAAGAGAACATATCGGTGCCTTTAATACTTTCGCTTTGGTTCAGAGCTCTACTGAGCATAGTCTTTTCTACGACTCTTGTTGAGACATGTTGCAGACATGGAGGAATAAAGCAGGCAAATGTGCAGACATGGAAGAATAAAGCAGGTAAATGTGTAAACATGTAAACAACCTGCTGGAGATAGTAAAGAACAAAATATAACAATAGAAAGAAGAAAATAATGGATGTAAAGAGACATGGAGACGAGCAGCAGCATGAACATGTTCAACGAGATAGTGAACAACAGATGGAGGAATAACAGTGGAGCGTTGGAGGCGTTGAACCTTCCAGAGAAATATTGTAGCTGATGTCACTGTGTTTCCTTCATAGAATATGCATGAGTCTTCCTGGCAGCACCCTGAGCGTCCCCGCTAGTAGCGTCCCTACCAGCGTCCCCGCTAGTAGCGTCCCTACCAGCGTCCCCACCAGTAATGTCAGTTCCAGTGTCATCACAAGCGTTAGCTCCAGTAGCGTCCCATCGAGCTACCTTACCAACGTCTCTGAAAGTAACATTCATTCCAGCGTAACTACAGCGTCCCCACAAGTAGCATCCCAACCACGATCCCCGCCAGTAACCTTCGTTCCAGTGTCACTAGCAGTTTCCTGCCAGCAAAGTTTCTAGCAGCGCCTCTACAAAAGAAAGGTCTCTTGTAGCGATTCCCGGGAAATTGTGGGAACACTGGGCGTGTTTCCTTCCACCCGTTGTCTGTGTTTACCCAACAGGAGAAATGTTTACCTGGGTGTTAGTCGACGGGTGTGGGTCGCATCATGGGAAAAATGTTAACATAATTTGCCCGAAATGCGGCTTTCTATACAGTAGTATGTCATTGATGTCAGATAGGCCTATATACCTTGTACATGTACTTGTAGAAATGAAGATACTATTATTATTATTATTATTATTATTATTATTATTATTATTATTATTATTATTATATTACAGCGTCCCCGTCAGTAGCATTCTTACCAGCGCCTCTGCCACCGTCCTCACAAGTATCGTTCCGAACAGCGTCTCCTTCAGTACACATCAACATCTCTACCAGCGTTCACTCCAGCAGCATATCTACAAACTCCCATGACAGTGTCGTCACTTCTAGCATCAAAACTAGTAGCTCTCCGCACGCACTAGTCGCGACACAATAATCACGTCTCATCTAGCATCCCAGCTAGCGTCTTCTGTAATTAAATTGCTTGAGCTGATATACAGCTATCGTTTCCACCTCATTAAAATCGACAGGTCTTACTGATTCCCAGCTTAATGAAACAATGTTGTATATGTTAACATGCAGAGTTAGCATCCACCACTTCTTTACCATCTTAGCAAACGCAAATGCTGTTTGGTTTATACTTGCAGATGATGTCTTGTCTTGTCTGGTCAATACGTTTATGTTCTCAGTACACTCAGGTGTTCCAATACTGTAAATATATTTGACTCACTATTAGGAAACCGAAATGTTTTCAGTATATGTAAGTCTTGCATTCTCCATAAACCCAAATACATTTTATTAGTAAAAATAACTGTTTTCTTGTTTGTACGTCCAAAAGCTGTTAAAGTGCCAAGGTGTGTTTAGTAGACAGAAGGATTACCTTGCCATTACATTGAGTTTTTTTCAGTTCACCTAATTTTAGAATTGTCATTATACACATCATTAGCCTTCACATTTCATCTAATAATTATATTAGTAAGAATAATAACAAAAGACACAATACCGTGACTGAAGAAAATGCACAAATAACCCCACACAGGACGTTTCGGGCTGACTTGGACCATTTACAAAGTCACACTAACAAAAAGAAGAGAATAAGGGAATATATAAAATCCAGCAGACAGGGAGGGGACAAGAGATGTAGTAGGAAAGGGAAAAAAAAGTAGTGGTAGAAGTACGCTGAGGTAAGTGGTCACGTGTGGTCATACCTGTCTTAAGCTGTCTGGGATTAGCGTGGGGTGTTACCAAGCACCATGGCTTGTTGTAGTGTTTTAGAATCTCAGGTTCAAGTGTTGAAGATTCTACTTCTTAAGGAGGAAAATAGGAGGCTTGAAGCTTCGTCTAGATGGGTTTGTATTTGGAGAGTGGCAGCCGCTTTAAGTGGCAAGTGGTTCACAGTTCAAGAAGAAGGATGATAAGGAAGGTTAATAGAGAAGATGTGAAGGTAGGAAATCGATTCTCTGTTCTCTAGGACGAGTGTACTTCAGTGGTTAGTGACCCCCCCCCCCCTGCTTATCAAGGTAAGAATATTCTGATTTTGGGAGATTCTCAGGTAAGATATATGGACCATGCTTTTTGTAACAGAGACAGAAAGGTCAGAAAGAGGGTATGCCTTCCAGGAGCTGGTGTTGGTGACATAGTCAGCAGGTTGGATAATATTATGTCAGGCAATGGGAACAACCCCATTATATGTCTTAATGCTGGTGGAAATGACATCAGGAATGGCAGGAGACAGGAGCTGCTGGATAAGTATAGGTCAGCCATAGATGTAGTCAGGACTAAGGGAGGGATCCCAATCATATGTAGCATCTTGCCTAGAAGGGGAGTGGGCAATGAATGGATGTCTAGGGCAATTGGTATAAATGACTGGCTAGACAGGTACTGCAAGGAACTTGCAATCCCATTCATTGATAACTGGGACATATTCTATGGCAAGCATGATATGTATTCAAGGGATGGGGTTCATCTCTCTGGGGAAGGAGTGGTTGCATTAGCCAATTCGATTAAGGGGGTCACTAATGACTTGTCTTGTACTTTAAACTGTTAGATTATAGAGGTATGGGTGTCTGTTGGAAACAATCAGGCTGCAGTATTAGGGTTAAAACAGCAGTTATTACCGGGATACCTCAGGGATATGTTTAAAAGACAATTTTCAAAATAAAGTTGCTAGTAATGGCAAATCAATTGATCAACAAACAAAGAGAGATAGTAGAGGGTAACGAGTGACTCGCTCCCTTAAGGTTTACTATACAAATAGTAGGAGTCTAAGAAATAAGATAGATGAGCTAAGATTACTTGCAAGTGCAGGTAATATAGACATTATTGCTATAACAGAGACCTGGTTCAACTTGAAAGATATAGAAATGCCCTCTGAATGCAACATACAGGGTTATAAACTATTCCATACTGATAGGGTCAACAGGAAGGGTGGTGGAGTGGTGATGTACGTCAGAGATAATTTAAATTGTCGTGTTAGACAAGATATAAAATGAGAAACATCGGACACAGAATTTGTTTGGCTACAGTTTCTCGAGGGTCGTGAAAAGTTAATTCTGGGTGTGATTTATAGGCCCCCTAACCTTGACAGAGAGTGCAGTAAGCTGCTATGGGACGAAATTCTTAAGGCATCTAGATATGAAAATGTTGTGTTAATTGGAGATTTTGGCTTTAGACAAATTGATTGGAACAGTGTGAGAGAAAATCTTGAGTCTAGTGACTTTCTTGATACGGTTCAGGATTGCTTTTTAAAACAGTTTGTGACAGACCCAACAATCTGCTTGACTTGGTTTTTGCCAACAAAGAATCACTAGTTATTAATCTTGAGGTTAATGATGAGCTTGGGGAAAGTGATCACAAATCACTTAGCTTAAATGTATCGTGGAGTTACACGGATAACTGCAATCAAATCTCTTGGCCGATTTCATGAGACTGAAAAATTACCTAGGTGGGCTAAATTGGGCTGTCCTGACTATGGGTCAGGTAGGTGATCTTGGTTGCCTATATGACGTTTTTCAGAGCATAGTTCTAGCTGCCCAGACAACTTTTGTTCCGAATAGGGAAATTAGATCTAACAAAAAATGATCCCAAATGGATGTACAATAGATTAAAACATCTCATTGATCAAAAAAGAGGCATATATAGGCGAATCAAAAGAGGGGATTGGCAGTTAGGAAATCAATATATTCAATTAAAGAGGGAAATAAAAAAAGGAATAAGAAAAGCAAAAAGGGATTATGAGGCTAAGGTCGCAAAGGATTCGAAGACTAACCCAAAAGGGTTCTTTCAGGTATACAGAAGTAAGATTAGGGACAAGATAGACCCACTTAAGAGTAACTCAGGTCAGATCACTGACAGTGATAAGGATGTGTGTGAAATTTTCAATTTTTACTTCCGCTCAGTTTTTACTCAGGAAGATACTAGCGAAATTCTAGAAATAATAGATTATGCAGAACAGGACGATAATAAACTATGCACGATTGCCGTAACTAGTGACATGGTCCTTAGACAAATAGAGAAATTAAAAGGTAACAATTTCCCAGACCCTGATGAACTGTTTGCAAGGGTGTTAAAGGAATGTAAAGAGGAACTTAGCATACCTTTGGCTAATCTTTTTAGCACATCACTACAAACTGGCATAGTGCCTGATAAGTGGAAAATGGCAAATGTAATACCTATTTACAAGGCAGGTGACAGGTCCTTAGCTTCGAACTATAGCCCAATAAGCCTTACCTCCATAGTGGGAAAATTTATGGAATCAATAATTGCCAAAGCAATTCGTAGCCATCTCGAAAGACATAAATTGATTAATGAATCTCAACACGGTTTTACAAAGGGGCATTCCTGTCTTACGAATTTACTAACTTTCTTCACTAAGGTGTTTGAGGAGGTAGATCATGTTATTTAATTTGATATTGTGTATATGGACTTCAGTAAGGCTTTCGATAGAGTTCCACATCAGAGGCTATTTAGGAAACTTAAGGCACAGGGAATAGGAGGAGAAACTTTTTCCAGGGTTGAGGCATGATTGACAAATAGGCAGCAGAGAGTTTGCATAAATGGGGAGAAATCAGAATGGGGGCACGTCACAAGCGGTGTTCCACAGGGGTAAGTGTTGGGCCCCTTGTTGTTCACAATCTACGTAAACGACATAGATGAGGGAATAAATAGGGACATAAGCAAATTTGCTGATGACACCAAAATAGGCTGTCCAATTCATTCTAATTAGGACATTGGGTACTTGGTCCATTATTCCCTTCCCCCCACTCTGTGTTCTTGTTCCTACCCTTTGTGGGCCCCTAGCTACCTTGCAGTGCTCCTGAACATTTAAAAACAGACGATTATTCATACCTGAGCACACCAAGGCTTATCTCAGTACTAGTACTGCATGACTAAAGATGCCTAGTACGATGCGGCCGGAAATTCTGCCACGTCTGCATGATTATTTGCCTCGCCAGCCGTTACAACATCGCTTTCCGATATAAGAGTCTTCAAGCTTCCATTACTACGAGCGACTTCTTTGCTTGTAAGTTTTTAGTATTATGAATGCAAGTTATTAGTGTGATGAGTTATTAGTGGGATGAAGTTATTAGTGGGATGAAGTTATTAGTGGGATGAAGTTATTAGTGGGATAAGAGTAATTAGTGGGATGAAAGTTATTATTGGGATGAAAGTCATTGGTGAGACGTAAGTTATTAGCCGGAAAAGAGTAATTAGTGGGATGAAAGTAAGTTACTAGTGGGTTGAAAGTAAGTTATTAGTGGGTTGAAAGTTATTAGTGGGATGAAAGTAAGTTATTAGTAGAAAGAGAGAGTATGTTGTGAGAGGAATGAGAATAACTTATTAGTGCGATGCGAATAAGTTGACAGTCTAATAATGGCAAGTTAATAGAGATATAAGACTGTGTTAGTACTATAAATAGAGTGTAAAGAGTGGACAAGAAAGAACATAGAGTTAGTAGAGTTGGTTATTATTGGATGCCAGAGATTAGCAGAATGAGAGTGAGGATGTACAGCTGGTACATAGGTATTTTGTACAGCTGGTACATAGGTATTTTGTACAGCTGGTACATAGGTATTTTGTACAGCTGGTACATAGGTATTTTGTACAGCTGGAACATAGGTATTTTGTACAGCTGGTACATAGGTATTTTGTACAGCTGGTACATAGGTATTTTGTACAGCTGGTACATAGGTATTTTGTACAGCTGGTACATAGGTATTTTGTACAGCTGGTACATAGGTATTTTGTACAGCTGGTACATAGGTATTTTGTACAGCTGGTACATAGGTATTTTGTACAGCTGGTATATAGGTATTTTGTACAGCTGGTACATAGGTATTTTGTACAGCTGGTACATAGGTATTTTGTACAGCTGGTACATAGGTATTTTGTACAGCTGGTACATAGGTATTTTGTACAGCTGGTACATAGGTATTTTGTACAGCTGGTACATAGGTATTTTGT
Organism: Cherax quadricarinatus; assembly: GCF_038502225.1. Classification (NCBI taxonomy): domain Eukaryota; kingdom Metazoa; phylum Arthropoda; class Malacostraca; order Decapoda; family Parastacidae; genus Cherax; species Cherax quadricarinatus. The sequence goes on from NC_091301.1 coordinate 51,686,446, forward strand.
ACAGCTGGTACATAGGTATTTTGTACAGCTGGTACATAGGTATTTTGGACAGCTGGTATATAGGTATTTTGTACAGCTGGTACATAGGTATTTTGTACAGCTGGTACATAGGTATTTTGTACAGCTGGTACATAGGTATTTTGTACAGCTGGTACATAGGTATTTTGTACAGCTGGTACATAGGTATTTTGTACAGCTGGTACATAGGTATTTTGTACAGCTGGTACATAGGTATTTTGTACAGCTGGTACATAGGTATTTTGTTGGTATGCGAGAATAGGTATAAGCTTGCATAATCTTTGAATGTTTACCAAATTACAATTATCTTAAATATTAACATGAATAAATTAATAGGATATCCGTAAAAAAGCCAGACCTTGAAATACTTCCCTTTGTAGTAAGCAAGTATGATTTTAGGTTCATTATAACAAGGTTTATTATAAGAAGGTTTATTATAAGAAGGTTTATTATAACAAGGTTTATTATAACAAGGTTTATTATAGCAAGGTTTATTATAACAAGGTTTATTATAACAAGGTTTATTATAACAAGGTTTATTATAACAAGGTTTATTATAACAAGGTTTATTATAGCAAGGTTTATTATAACAAGGTTTATTATAACAAGGTTTATTATAACAAGGTTTATTATAACAAGGTTTATTATAACAAGGTTTATTATAACGAGACACTTGTTATAATGTAATGAGACTGAATATGACTTCACAGAAAAATAAAATAAAACTGTTAAGTGTACGTCAGTTACATTACACTATGACAAGTGTCTTACACTATGACAAGTGTCTTACACTATGACAAGTGTCTTACACTATGACAAGTGTCTTACACTATGACAAGTGTCTTACACTATGGCAAGTGTCTTACACTATGGCAAGTGTCTTACACTATGACAAGTGTCTTACACTATGACAAGTGTCTTACACTATGACAAGTGTCTTACACTATGACAAGTGTCTTACACTATGACAAGTGTCTTACACTATGGCAAGTGTCTTACACTATGGCAAGTGTCTTACACTATGACAAGTGTCTTACACTATGACAAGTGTCTTACACTATGACAAGTGTCTTACACTATGACAAGTGTCTTACACTATGACAAGTGTCTTACACTATGACAAGTGTCTTACACTATGACAAGTGTCTTACACTATGACAAGTGTCTTACACTATGACAAGTGTCTTACAATATGACAAGTGTCTTACACTATGGCAAGTGTCTTACACTATGGCAAGTGTCTTACACTATGACAAGTGTCTTACACTATGACAAGTGTCTTACACTATGACAAGTGTCTTACACTATGACAAGTGTCTTACACTATGACAAGTGTCTTACACTATGACAAGTGTCTTTCACTATGACAAGTGTCTTACACTATGACAAGTGTCTTACACTATGACAAGTGTCTTACACTATGACAAGTGTCTTACACTATGGCAAGTGTCTTACACTATGGCAAGTGTCTTACACTATGACAAGTGTCTTACACTATGACAAGTGTCTTACACTATGACAAGTGTCTTACACTATGACAAGTGTCTTACACTATGACAAGTGTCTTAAACTATGGCAAGTGTCTTACACTATGGCAAGTGTCTTACACTATGGCAAGTGTCTTACACTATGACAAGTGTCTTACACTATGACAAGTGTCTTACACTATGACAAGTGTCTTACACTATGACAAGTGTCTTACACTATGACAAGTGTCTTACACTATGACAAGTGTCTTACACTATGGCAAGTGTCTTACACTATGACAAGTGTCTTACACTATGACAAGTGTCTTAAACTATGACAAGTGTCTTACACTATGACAAGTGTCTTACACTATGACAAGTGTCTTCCACTGCAGCAGCTGAAGGCATCGATTCAGGACCCTCAGTGTGAGAACTGAGGGCGCTGTCCTAGGAAATTTACACATATGTACACATATGAACGACAATTGTACTTATGTTATCCGGTACTCCTGCCCTTACAGTATTTCAATATTCTTACTATACTATTTCTTAAAACATTCGTGCCCAAACACTCATCCAATGTTCGGGCACATCCAGTCTTCAAATATTCCTGCCTCACAAAAAAATACAAAAATTCTTACCTTGGCAATCTTCCAGTCTTCTTGCCCACCAAGTGTACAATGTTCTTACCTCAGCAATTTCCCAACATTTGTTTCTCATCGACCTTTCAATATTTTTTCCGGAGCAATCTTCTAGTATTCTTGCCTCAGCAGAAACCTTCCATTATTCTTTCCTAACATTTCCCAGAACCAATGAAAGCTTTCTTTCTCCCGGTCCTTCCAGGGAAACGAGAGGGGCTCTTGATCTATGGAAGCAGGGCTGTTATCCTCTTCCTTGGATCAAAAGTGATAATCTCCCATTTTCTAGGCACAGTATGACATATAACTGGATGTATATCAGTCCCTGCGTGATCTGTTAAAGGTAACACTGTATTGCAAAACTTAACTCCACTGCACCTCAGTTGTGCAGAGTGCAACATACGTTTCTAATGTGATTAAATGTTAGTGTTGAATATTTCAAACGAATTATAAGAGGCTTACTCAAGTTATCATGTGGAAAGCAGCATCCCAGATTCTTCAGTCAAAATGGTAAACTCGATTATCTCCCCAAAACGAATTCAAACTTTCCACTAAGAATCACCACCATTTCTCAGAAGTTTCCTTATCAAGTTATCAGCGTCGAAGGGTTGAAGCCAGTCGGACAAAGCATTCGGTTAATATCACAAAAAAATGAGTATTTAAGTTTCCCCTATTTATTTTCTATGACAAGGCAAATATCTGTTTGCAGAGGCCAAAATCAATGCATACTGTTCTCTAGACCAGCATTTAACGATGAAGGAAGCAAGAAATAAGTACTTTTTATTTTGACTCTAGATGCATAGCATTAAAAATCTTACGATAATCTTGAGGATATACAAATATTAAAGGGACATAAAAATTACATTAGACAGTAACCCAGTAGAGTCAAACATCGACTTATTTCTGATCCTCAGAAATATTTTCCAGGTATTTCACAGTAACCTGATTTGTTTTAAACTGGTACACTAAAACTAACACAACGTAATATCAAGGAAAAACTTCCTTTAACGAAGTCACAAAAACTACGTCGTTGCAAAAATTCCAATAAAATTTCCACCTTCACACCATTAAGCCCCCATAAAATATTTCATTCATATTTTTTTAAATACACCAGCCACTGAAGACTGATGTTAATTTTTTTTTATTTTATTCAGCTTAAAGAATTAAATATCGTGGTTCAGTTCAACACACAGATGGTTGCTTAAAAAACTGGATATACACTTGAGGGTTGTTACCATACACTCTAAGTTACCTTTGATGCTTTGACACTGAATGGTTGCACTCTAGCTAGATTCTAATATCAACTGAGAATAGAAAGACAACGCATATGCGTGTATTTTGGGTTAGAGTTGTCAGAGGTTGTGAGCCATGAGGAATGAAGTCAGTAACTGCTCTAAATCCCTTGATTCGAATTTTTTTTTTACCTGCTCAGTCTAAACCGGTAAGGTGTTGTTATTCTTTACAAGTTATGCATTAGCGGTAATATTTTGACACCGATGAGAGGAGGGGCTCTTGATCTAAGGAATTTAATCTGTGCTCCAGTTCCCTGAATTAAGCCTGAATACCTTCCATATCCCCCCCACAGGCGCTGTATAATCCTTCGGGTTTAGCTCTTCCCCCTTGATTATAATAACAGACACCGATGAGACATATTTTCTGAATGGAAATCAATATCAGTATATATAATATATATGGAAAATTAGGCCGCTGGGTTGCAATAATAAAACATTCCACGATTTCTGGGAAACTTTAGCTAAAAATTTCAAGATGGTCAGAAGAGGCATTAACAAAGAGTCCAGTTTTTTTTTCTAACTAGTGTATTTTCTAGTATATTTTCTGCCTAGTATATTAGCACATTTACTCACCCTGGGGGCCTGGTGGCTGAAGCTCCCGCTTCACACACGGAGGTCCCGGCTTCGATTCCCGGCGGGGTGGAAACATTTCGGCGTGTTTCCTTACACCTGTTGTCCTGTTCACCTAGCAGCAAATAGGTACCTGGGTGTTAGTCGACTGGTGTGGGTGGCATCCTGGGGCACAAGATTTAGGACCCCAATGGAAATAAGACAGACAGAGTCCTCGATGACGCACTGACTTTCTTGGGTTATCCATGCTGGCTAACCCTCCGAGGTTAAAAATCCGAAGAAAATCTTATCTCTTATCACACACAATGTAAAATTAACGGGTTCTATCCTACCCATACGATGCATCAACAATTAAGTATTGGAACTATTATCAATAATTAGACTCAGCAGATATCATTTTCGAACGTTTGAAATCAAACAGCAGATGCTTTTGAAAGGTATTAAGCATATTTAAGGAATCTGGGCATGAGTTCCTCATCTTTGGGCGTGTTGTGGATGAAATTCAATTAGGAAGGTGGATAAAAAAAATGAAATAAAAACATTGAAGCGGAGTCAAATGCAATGTTTGTAGCTTTCACAGAGACCCACATAAAGGATCATTTTGGCAACGAAATATGGATGCCAGGTTATAACCTATTCCGTTGCGACAGACTAAATAGGCAACAAGGGAGGGTTGGCTTGTATGTTACAGAGTCGCTCATTTGCTCAGTAGTACTAAACACCTTGAATAATGTAGTTGAAATTTTGGTACTGAAGATCGAAAACCAAAAACGTGCCATTGTGGTTGTATACAAGCAACTTCCCAGCAATTCCAAGAGCAGCTTTTGAAAATTGATCACCGTCTGGAAAATCTCCCAACTCCTGCCCCAGACATCTTCTACTGGGGGGATTTCAACTTGAGACACCTCAAATGGACGAATATAGCAAATAATGTTTTAGCAGAGATCACACCAGGAGGCAGCTAAGATGAAAATTCACACACACATGAGCTAATAAATCTCTGCGCTAAATTCACCTTAAACCAGCAAATAATAGAGCCTAGTTAGTTTAATATCTTGATTATGCACCCCATACCCATCCTGTGGGCGGTAGTCAAAAGATTACAAAGGTACATAATGGGTCCAGGGACTGGACCCTAAAGTTATGATAGCTGAATTAGTTACAAAGGTAATGAACTCCAGGTAGATCTGGTCACAATCATGGCAAGTTACAGAGGTAATGAATCAGCTTCACTCCTATACATGGTTACAGTCATGAACAAATTACAAAGTAATGAACCACTGTTACGTCCACACCTGGTCACAATTGTAATGAGTTATAAATACAAATATTAAGTGGATCATACACCCACACTAGCGCGCGCGCACACACATACACACACGAGGGCGCACGCACAGACACATGCACACGAGCGTACAAATATATGCATACACACAAGCACGCACACCCACACACACACGCACACACACACCCACACACACACCCACACCCGCACACCCACACCCACACACCCACACCCCCCACACACACACGCACACCCCCCCCCCCCCACACACACACACACACACACAAAGGGATAATGAATGGGAAAAGGAACTAGAAGAACTTAGCATGAGAATGGAAGAGAGGATAGATATGGAAAGCAGGAAGTGGGAGGTGCATGTCAAAGCAGCAGAGGCTAGGATACAGAGTTTAGAAGAGGAACTAAAAAATCTGAAACAGCCTAAAGAACTAAAGAACATTTTGGGATTGACAACAGAGACTGCTACCTCAGCCACAAATAAGGGGACTGTAGGGAAAGAAGTGGCACAACTGCATGGAGAAGCTCTATCAGAGGAGACTGTAGTAAATGAAAGAGCTAAGCTTTATGTGGAGGCCCTAACAGACAACAACAGAGCCCAAGGAAAGCCGAGAAGGGAAAATGACAGGCCACTGAGCCCAAGTACATTAGCCAGTGAAACTGAAGAAAGGAAAGCTGCAGTGGAGGAAACCAAATTAAATGAGGGGATACACAGGGATATGCAATGGGAGAATGAAAGGGTGAGGTCAGTCTTTGTGTATGGGCTCCAGGAAGTTGAAGGGGAAACATATGAAGAAAGAAAACAAGGTGAAAAAAAGCAATTGAAAGCATCATGAAAGCAATAGGAGAAGACGACATGACCCAGCTGGAAAATTTTCGGAGAATAGGGGGGTTTGTAAAAAAAAGAACCCGGCCAGTGAAAGTGACCTTCAAGGCAGAATCGACTCGGACCAGGATCCTGCAGGAGAAAGCACGATTAAGGGACATGCCGGCATACAGGAAGGTGTATCTCGACCACGACAGAACACAAGAAGGCAGAAACTGAGAGAGATGGTACAAAGGCGAAAGGAGGAAAGAGAGGGGATGGAGAAGACAGACAGGAGATCCCAGACCCAGGAAGAAGATCAAATACAGCCTCCCTCAAAACTTCCTATAGAAGCCTCCCAACCAGGGCAACCCCAGTGCAACCAAACACTCTAAATCAAAACACCCATGCCACATCCAATGCCCCCACCCACTACATTACAAACTCCACCCCCACAGCAACCACCCATAGTTCCTTACCAGGTCTCCCACTTCTCCAACCCCAATATACCTCCCAGACCACAGTCCTAGAAAAGAAGTTGAAGGTGTGGTATACAAATGCAGATGGAATAACAAACAAGTATGAGGAGTGGCACGAAAGAATCAAGGACCCACCCCCAGACATAATAGCACTCACAGAAACAAAACTCACCAGAATAATAACAGATTCAATCTTTCCATCTGGATATCAAATCCTCAGGAAAGACAGAGGGAGGAGAGGGGAGGAAAGTTGCACTGCTCATAAAAAACCAGTGAGGTTTTGAGAAAATGGAAGGAATGGATGGCACGGGCGAAAGGGACTACTTAGTAGGAACAACCCAGTCTGAGGGACATAAGGTGATAATTGCAGTAATGTACAACCCACCACAGAACTGCAGGAGGCCAAGAGAAGAATACGATGAGAGCAACAGAGCAATGATCGACACACTAGCCGAGGTGGCCAGGAGAGCACACATGGGGGGAGCAAAGTTACTAGTTATGGGTGATTTCAATCACAAGGAGATTGACTGGGAAAACCTGGAGCCCCATGGGGGTCCCGAAACATGGAGAGCCAAGATGATGGATGTGGTACTGGAAAACATCATGCATCAACATGTTAGATACACTACCAGAGAGAGAGGAGAGGATGAACCAGCAAGGCTGGACCTTGTATTCACCTTGAGTAGTTCGGACATCGAGGGTATCATGTATGAAAGGCCCCTGGGAGCTAGTGATCATGTGGTTCTGTGCTTCGACTACATAGTTGAACTCCAAGTGGAGAGAGTAGCAGAATAGGCTGTGAAAAACCAAACTACAAAAGGGGGAACTACTCGGGCATGAGGAACTTCCTTCAAGACATTCAGTGGGAGAGGGAACTGACAGGAAAACCAGTACAAGAAATAATGGACTATGTGGCAACAAAATGCAAGGAGGCAGAGGAGAGGTTTGTTCCCAAGGGAAACAGAAATAATGGGAAGAACAGAACGAGTCCTTGGTTCACCCAAAGGTGTAGGGAGGCAAAAACTAGGTGTACTAGAGAATGGAAAAGGTACAGAAGACAGAGAACTCAGGAAAATAAAGAAATCAGCCGAAGAGCCAGAAACTAATATGCACAGATAAGAAGGGAGGCTCAGAGACAATGTGAAAATGACATAGCATCAAAAGTAAAGACTGACCCGAAGCTGTTGTACAGCCACATCAGCAGGAAAACAACAGTCAAGGACCAGGTAATCAGACTGAGGAAGGGTGATGGGGAATTCACAAGAAACGACCAAGAGGTATGTCAGGAACTCAACACAAGATTTAAAGAGGCATTTACAGTGGAAACCAGTAGGACTCCAGGAAATCAGAACAGGGGGGCACACCAGCAAGTGCTGGATGAGGTACATATAACCAAGGAGGAGGTGAAGAAGCTGCTATGCGAACTTGACACTTCAAAGGCGGTGGGACCAGACATCTCTCCATGGGTCCTTAAAGAGGGAGCAGAGATATTGTGTGAGCCATTAACAAAGATCTTCAACACATCATTTGAAACTGGGCAACTCTCTGAGGTATGGAAAATGGCAAATGTAGTCCCAATTTTTAAAAAGGGAGACAGACATGAGGCACTAAACTACAGACCTGTATCACTAACGTGTATAGTATGCAAGGTCATGGAGAAGATCATCAGGAGGAGAGTGGTGGGGCACCTGGAAAGAAACAAGTGTATAATTGACAACCAGCACGGTTTCAGGGAAGGAAAATCCTGTGTCACAAATCTACTAGAGTTTTATGACAAGGTGACAGAAGTAAGACAAGAGAGAGAGGGGTGGATCGACTGCATATTTTTGGACTGCAAGAAGGCCTTCGACACAGTTCCTCACAATAGGTTACTGCAAAAGCTAGAGGATCAGGCACACATAACAGGAAAGGCACTGCAATGGATCAGAGAATATCTGACAGGGAGGCAACAACGAGTCATGGTACGCGACGAGGTGTCAGAGTGGGCGCCTGTGACAAGCGGGGTTCCACAGGGGTCAGTCCTAGGACCTGTGCTGTTCTTGGTATATGTGAATGACATAACGGAAGGGATAGACTCAGAAGTGTCCTTATTTGCAGATGATGCAAAGTTAATGAGAAGAATCAAATCGGATGAGGATCAGACAGGACTACAAAGAGACCTGGACAGGCTACAAGCCTGGTCCAGCAACTGGCTCCTTGAATTTAACCCTGCCAAATGCAAAGTCATGAAGATTGGGGAAGGGCAAAGAAGACCGTAGACACAACATAGTTTAGATGGCCAAAGACTGCAAACCTCACTCAAGGAAAAAGATCTGGGGGTGAGTATAACACCGAGCATATCTCCTGAGGCGTACATCAATCAGATAACTGGTGCAGCATACGGGCGCCTGGCAAACCTACGGATAGCGTTCCGATACCTCAGTAAGGATTCGTTTAAGATTCTGTATACCATTTACGTCAGGCCCATACTGGAGTGAACATTAAAATGGTATAAAATACCGACAGGTTGTTAGGTAAGACACATATGCAACAGTTAGGTATCTTTATTTCGAAACGTTTCGCCTACACAGTAGGCTTCTTCAGTCGAGTACAGAAAAGTTGATAGAAGCAGAAGAGACTTGAAGACGATGTAATCAGTCCATCACCCTTAAAATGATGGACTGATTACATCGTCTTCAAGTCTCTTCTGCTCCTATCAACTTTTCTGTACTCGACTGAAGAAGCCTATTGTGTAGGCGAAACGTTTCGAAATAAAGATACCTAACTGTTGCATTTGTGTTTTACCTAACAACCCCATACTGGAGTATGCAGCACCAGTTTGGAATCCACACCTAGTCAAGCACGTCAAGAAATTAGAGAAAGTGCAAAGGTTTGCAACAAGACTAGTCCCAGAGCTACGGGGATTGTCCTACGAAGAAAGGTTGAGGGAAATCGGCCTGACGACACTGGAGGACAGGAGGGTCAGGGGAGACATGATAACGACATATAAAATACTGCGCGGAATAGACAAGGTGGACAAAGAAGGGATGTTCCAGATAAGGGACACAGACACAAGAGGTCACAATTGGAAGTTGAAGACTCAGATGAATCAAAGGGATGTTAGGAAGTATTTCTTCAGTCATAGAGTAGTCAAGCCGTGGAATAGCCTAGAAAGTGACGTAGTGGAGGCGGGAACCATACATAGTTTTAAGGCGAGATATGATAGAGCTCATGGGGCAGGGAGAGAGAGGACCTAGTAGCAATCAGCGAAGAGGCGGGGCCAGGAGCTGTGACTCAACCCCTGCAACCACAAATAGGTGAGTACAAATAGGTGAGTACCCACACACACACACACACACACACACACACACACACACACAAAGCAAAGTCAGGGTATTTCTCCAGAATGGTCAGTAATATACCACTGTGGATAAAATACTTTGCCATTTCTTGAACATTTCTGAGTGAGTTGTTTCTAAATTCACTAATTTGATCGCACTCCATTACATAATGACGCAGGGTGTGACAATAGTCCATCTGGCAAAGTTAGAGCCTACAAGACTAGAAAATACACTGGACCTCATCTTCAATAACAACGACTATCTGATACATAATATAACCGTATCATAATCACAGAGCACAACATACAGAGGTACAGACATGTATGCGCATGGCTCCTGACCAGCAAAATGTGATCAGTTAGGAGAGTGTCTTCACATAATTCAACTTCAATAACAAAAACACACTAGGAACAAGTCAACAATGCCCTAAATGAAACAAACTGGGAAGATATCCTAAACAACAAGGATCCGAACCATTGCCTAGAAAAAATTAACGCTGTGGCACTTGAGGTCTGCTGAAGGCACATTCCATTAAGGACAAGAAAGAGAGGATGTAAACTAGAGAGAGACGCTCCCTATACAGACGAAGGCGACGAATCACAGCTAAATTTTTCCTGGGTAGAGGCGTGGTTAATAGATAGGCAGCAGAGAGTTTGCAACAATGGGGAGAAATCAGAGAGGGGGCACGTCACGAGTGGTGTTCCACAGGGGTCAGTGTTGGGCCCCTTATTCACAAATTATATAAACGACATTGATGAGGGATTTAATAGCGACATAAGTATGCTAATGCCACCAAAACAGGTCGCCTAATTCATTTAAATGAGAACATTAGATCACTCCAAGAATATTTGAATAGACTGATGCAGTGGTCGGAGAAGTAGCAGATGCAGTTTAATATAGACAAATGCAAAGTTCTAAACATTGGACAAGAAAATGACCATGCCACATATAAACTAGATAATGTAGATCTTAATATTACTGATTGCGAAAAGGATTTGGAAGTTCTGGTTAGTAGTAATCTAAAGCCAACACAACAATGCATAAGTGTTCGCAATAAAACGAACAGAATTCTTGGTTTCAAATTAAGGAGCATAAATAAAAGGAGTCCTCAGGTTGTTCTTCAGCTCTATATATCCTTGGTTAGGCCTCATTTAGATTATGCTGCACAGTTCTAGTCACCGTATTACAGAATGGATATAAATGCTGTGGAAAACTTCAATTGGAAGATGACAAACTTGATCCATGTATCAGAAATCTTTCCTATGAGGATAGACTGAGGCCCTGTATCTGCACTCTCTAGAAAGGCGTAGAATTAGGGGGGATATGATTGAGGAAATGATATGATTGGAAAACAGGAATAAATAAAGGGAATGTAAATAGCATGCTAAAAATATATAGTCAAGACAGGACTCGCAGCAATGGCTTTAAGCTGGAAAAATTCAGATTCAAGAATGATATAGGGAAGCAATGGTTTGGTAATAGAATTGTGGATGAGTGTAACAAACTCCCAATTACCGTAATAGAAGCTAAGACGTTGTGTAGTTTTAAAAATAGGTTAGATAAATACATGAGTGGGTGTGGGTGGGTGTGAGTTGTACCCAACTAGCTTGTGCTACTAATCCTGATGCCGTGCCCCTTCCTTAAGTGGATGTGACCTGGCCTGACTAGGTGGGTCATTGGTTTAAGCTGGAAGGTGACTTAGACCTGTCTCACATGGGCCAGTAGGTCTGCTGTGTTCCTTCTTTCATATGTTCTTATGCACGGCGTCTGCAGTCTAATGACGTAATGAGGATATTGAAACTTAGAAATAACTCATTCGAGGAGAGAACATTCTTCCTCAAGTAATTTACTACTGTAGACTTGGAGGGAATGAAGATAGTTTTGGTATCGTTGTGAGAGAAGAAGTGGGGAAGATCGTGTTGGTTGGTCGGTTTTCGGTAGCCTTTGAAACCAAGCTCATCGTCAGTCTTGCAGGGCAGATCAAGGAAAAGAAGTGTGTTTTGGACTTCTTGTAGACTGAAGGCTCGACCTGGTTGAGGGAATGTTGGTTCCAATGTTATGAGTTATGATTAGAATGTCACCAGCTTAACATAGCCAGGTAACTGAAAGGAAATAAATGTGGAAAACCGCTAATCTTCTAGAATTTCCATGTATGGGTTCGCCAGTACTACACCAACTGAGGAACTAATGGGCAGTCTTCAAGTCTGTTGAAAAAAAATATTTTCAATAGAGAAACATATGAAATCAACACAAAGTTAAGCAAGGTCGATGAAATTGTTGGCTGAAACAGGAATGTTGATGGAGTCATCAATTTTCCAGCGCAAGAGATCAATGGCTCGTGTAGTGTACCTTGGGATGTCACGACTAGGTTGGAGAGTTTCTTGTTCCTGACATTAATGTTGTGGATATAATTGAGAACACCAAATAACAAGGAGATTACATGAGTGATTCTTCCAGAGACCTCCAAACACGTATTTCGGAACATCAATACACCAAACAAAATGGACGACTTGAGGAATGCCTGTTTTTTTACACAGAAACATCCTCAGCAGTGTAATGAATTACAGAGACGCAAGGCTCATCGCAATAGAAGACACCTAGAGATGCAGGATCTTGGACTCATCACTCATCTGCATATCCAACAGTTTCAACCAGGATAACGGCTTTTACAACACAGCTTTAACCTCTTGCCATTATCCTTAGCAACAGACCTACTGGCCCAAGCCGGGAGGTTCCTTCTGAAGCCCAACCTCTTTCAAGCGATCAACTTCAACATTTCTCAACTGTCCCTTCACGTTATCATGATCCCTAGATCTCTTTGTGACTTGATAAAGTACACTGTGTAGGCGAAACATTGTCAGCAAAAGATTGAATTATTCTTCATCTGCGTCAGCTTTTCCATCGTGTCGCTATTTTAATGCATTTATCTCCATTGTGTCATACACTGCAGTAGAAATAGATCATTCACACAGAGAATATCTGAACCTTTTTCTGAAAGCTTACCTATTCCGCAGTAAACAATTTTTTCCGTGAATGTGTCTAATAGACTTACCAAGAGCTACTCCACCTGAAATCGCTATTCTTAGACCTCATTTCTTCGCGACAGTACGAACCTGCCTTGAAGAGCGTGCAGATGACAGACGACATGAACAGTGCAACAAATGAATCTTTTCTTCAGGCCAGGACATTAAGCACGGCACTCTGAAGTAACACAGATAGATTCACTGCCGGAAATATACGGACTTAGAGTCAAAACATCTAATGACCAACAGAAAATTAGGCTTATTAGGAAACTCCAAACTCCCTGCAAAAACAGTCATTGGAAAAATTTGGGAAGACCTGAAATTATACAAAACCTATTATTTCATCCATTATCGAAAGCAGAAATTGAAGCCTTTGCTTAAGCCTCAAAATTGCTACGGGAATCATAGAGCTGAACTTTCAAAAAGACTATCTTTAAGTCATCATTTCAGCGGCCACACAGCTCTCCAGTCCTACCTCAACGTTACATCACTTGACCCAAAACATTAGCAAAAGACAAATCATCAGAGTCAATACTCCTGATCAAGGAGGTGATATTGCAATACTGAACACTAACGACTACAGGTACTAGCTGCCTCAGACCCGCCAGTATGTACAGCCAACCATAAACTTACAAGCCAGGAGTTCCATTAAAACCCTTCTCTCAGAGAGATGAGAATCTTGATAAGCACCTATCTAAACTCTTGGGCACAATTAGTAGAGCTTATCCTAAACACTCTTGTGATCTCTTCAATCGCATCAAAGCATAATGTCTTCAACAAGAACCTCTCCAGCTATTGATCTTCTGCACCTGAAAATTGACAACTCCCTCGACCTTCCTGCTCAAGGAGTTCCGCACTTTGTGTTGTACTGGCGAACATATACATGGAACATCTTGAAATTGAGCGATTTTCCTCTATTAATCCCTCTTCAGTCATCTGGCTTCGTTAGTTTGACGACATTCTCATTATAACTCGTAAACGCTAAAACATAAGCTGTTCCAGGTCGTATCTTCAATCCAATCTATACTAAAATAACTCGACGGCTCTATGTTTAACCACGAGTTTCGTTTTAAGGTTAACGAAAAACCGACCGACCAACCAACACGATCTCCTCCACTTCTACTCTCACAACGATAAAAATTAAACATTTCGAAATAATAGAATTCTTCCTTCTTGTGTTCCTTTCATGCTCTTCCCTCGAACAAGTATTTTCTAAGTTCCATTATCCTCCTTACTTAGATATTCAGACGCGGTGCATATAACACGGAGAAAATATACATAATCCTCTCTACTTACTCCGTTGCCAAATGCGTCTCCAATATCTTTTCCAGTATTCCTGCCTTCCACGTATCAGCCTCTACATCTACTACAAAAACATCACCAGTAAAGGACACAACCATGATTAATCATTTACGGGGGCATAATAGTCTCTTGCGTAAATCGCAACCAATTATACGTGGGTGAAACATGCAGAGGCCTCCAAACACGTATTACACAACACTAATACAGCAGAAGTGTGATTTCCACGTCGAAGATTATGCCGAAACTTTGTAAGCTGTTTAATTAACTACGGAAACACAAGGCTCATCACCAGAAAAGACACTCCGAGACGCAGGACCTTGCAATCATTCATCGGCATATCCAACAGTTTCATACAGAGCAACGGCTTTTATATCATAGCTGATCCTCTTGTCAGGAAACGTTTCCATCGATATCCTATATAGCAATACATCTACTGGCCCATGAAACATGGGCCAGTAGATATATTGCTTTCTTATATATTACTATGTATGTATTGTTTCTTATATATTACTATTACATGTATATCACTGGTGCACATGAGATCTTTAAGACACCCATTTATACATTTATTGCTGGCATGGAGTTGAAAATTAGTTCCTAATTATTAGTTATCCTACTAACTTGCTAAATATTCTGTCAGGGCTGCCCCTGTTTGTCGTCTAACACTCAAGGAGAGAGTCATTCTACACATCCAGCTGGGCCAGACGCAAAACAGAAAGACCTACCAAATTGCTCCCACATATAGACGAGTATCTGGCGAATGATGCCACAGGTGTATATGAAGTTGAAATCTTCGTAGTGTCTTTTCATAATGTCATTCATTACAGTTTTCTCACTCACCCAACCCGTCAATATCGTAGTATTTACACTCTTTTCCTTAGTATCGTAGTCATAACCTCGACTTTATGAGACAAATTCTGTTCATTTCTCACTTCTAGCAGCACCAACTGCCGGAGACTTTGTCTCTCTACTCTGTTTTATCTTTCTTTTCCAAATCATTCATTAACGACGTCATCACTGAACTACTGATTGGATATCTGCATTTTTACTGACTTGTAGTCAATAGTCCTGTTGTTAATAACTGTTTTTTGTGATCACTAATGTCACTTATGAACGGCGGGTCAGTACCAGCAGCCTCACCCTCCATTCGCTACCCTCACTTAGGCTTCCAGTAAAAACACACACAATCAAATTAAATTGTGAATTTTTTTACCTTATCACACTTTTCAGACTCTGGAAACCTTGTTATTCTCTTGAAGTTATGTTCACTGACACCGTCACGTAAAGGACGAGTGATAGGATCCGAGGATTTGGAGCCCTGTTTAAGGCCTCATGCGAGCGCGCGCGCGCGCGAGTGAGTGAGTGTACTCACCTAGTTGAGGTTGCGGAGGTCGAGTCCGAGCTCCTGGCCCCGCCTCTTCACTGATCGCTACTAGGTCACTCTCCCTGAGCCGTGAGCTTTATCATACCTCTGCTTAAAGCTATGTATGGATCCTGCCTCCACTACATCGCTTCCCAAACTATTCCACTTACTGACTACTCTGTGGCTGAAGAAATACTTCCTAACATCCTTGTGATTCATCTGTGTCATCAGCTTCCAACTGTGTCCCCTTGTTACTGTGTCCAATCTCTGGAACATCCTGTCTTTGTCCACCTTGTCAATTCCTCTCAGTATTTTGTATGTCGTTATCATGTCCCCCCTATCTCTCCTGTCCTCCAGTGTCGTCAGGTTGATTTCCCTTAACCTCTCCTCGTAGGACATATCTCTTAGCTCTGGGACTAGTCTTGTTGCAAACCTTTGCACTTTCTCTAGTTTCTTCACGTGCTTGGCTAGGTGTGGGTTCCAAACTGGTGCCGCATACTCCAATATGGGCCTAACGTACACGGTGTACAGGGTCCTGAATGATTCCTTATTAAGATGTCGGAATGCTGTTCTGAGGTTTGCTAGGCGCCCATATGCTGCAGCAGTTATTTGGTTGATGTGCGCTTCAGGAGATGTGCCTGGTGTTATACTCACCCCAAGATCTTTTTCCTTGAGTGAGGTTTGTAGTCTCTGACCCCCTAGACTGTACTCCGTCTGCGGCCTTCTTTGCCCTTCCCCAATCTTCATGACTTTGCACTTGGTGGGATTGAACTCCAGGAGCCAATTGCTGGACCAGGTCTGCAGCCTGTCCAGATCCCTTTGTAGTTCTGCCTGGTCTTCGATCGAGTGAATTCTTCTCATCAACTTCACGTCATCTGCAAACAGGGACACCTCAGAGTCTATTCCTTCCGTCATGTCGTTCACAAATACCAGAAACAGCACTGGTCCTAGGACTGACCCCTGCAGGACCCCGCTGGTCACAGGTGCCCACTCTGACACCTCGCCACGTACCATGACTCGCTCCTGTCTTCCTGACAAGTATTCCCTGATCCATTGTAGTGCCTTCCCTGTTATCCCTGCTTGGTCCTCCAGTTTTTGCACCAATCTCTTGTGTGGAACTGTGTCAAACGCCTTCTTACAGTCCAAGAAAATGCAATCCACCCACCCCTCTCTCTCTTGTCTTACTGCTGTCACCATGTCATAGAACTCCAGTAGGTTTGTGACACAGGATTTCCCATCCCTGAAACCATGTTGGCTGCTGTTGATGAGATCATTCCTTTCTAGGTGTTCCACCACTCTTCTCCTGATAATCTTCTCCATGATTTTGCATACTATACATGTCAGTGACACTGGTCTGTAGTTTAATGCTTCATGTCTGTCTCCTTTTTTAAAGATTGGGACTACATTTGCTGTCTTCCATGCCTCAGGCAATCTCCCTGTTTCGATAGATGTATTGAATATTGTTGTTAGGGGTACACATAGCGCCTCTGCTCCCTCTCTCAATACCCATGGGGAGATGTTATCTGGCCCCATTGCCTTTGAGGTATCTAGCTCACTCAGAAGCCTCTTCACTTCTTCCTCGGTTGTGTGCACTGTGTCCAGCACTTGGTGGTGTGCCCCACCTCTCCGTCTTTCTGGAGTCCCTTCTGTCTCCTCTGTGAACACTTCTTTGAATCTCTTGTTGAGTTCTTCACATACTTCACGGTCATTTCTTGTTGTCTCTCCTCCTTCCTTCCTTAGCCTGATTACCTGGTCCTTGACTGTTGTTTTCCTCCTGATGTGGCTATACAACAGTTTCGGGTCAGATTTGGCTTTCGCTGCTATGTCATTTTCATATTGTCTTTGGGCCTCCCTTCTTATCTGTGCATATTCATTTCTGGCTCTACGACTGTTCTCCTTATTCTCCTGGGTCCTTTGCCTTCTATATTTCTTCCATTCCCTAGCACACTTGGTTTTTGCCTCCCTGCACCTTTGGGTAAACCATGGGCTCATCCTGGCTTTATCATTAATCCTGTTACCCTTGGGTACAAACCTCTCCTCAGCCTCCTTGCATTTTGTTGCTACATATTCCATCATCTCATTAACTGGCTTCCCTGCCAGTTCTCTGTCCCACTGAACCCCGTTCAGGTAGTTCCTCATTCCTGTGTAGTTCCCTTTCTTGTAGTTTGGCTTCATTCGTCCTGGCCTTCCTGCTTCTCCCTCCACTTGTAGCTCTACTGTGTATTCGAAGCTTAAAACCACATGGTCACTGGCCCCAAGGGGTCTTTCATATGTGATGTCCTCGATATCTGCACTACTCAAGGTGAATACTAAGTCCAGCCTTGATGGTTCATCCTCTCCTCTCTCTCTTGTAGTGTCCCTTACGTGTTGGCACATGAAATTTTCCAGTACCACCTCCATCATCTTAGCCCTCCATGTATCTTGGCCCCCATGTGGGTCCAAGTTCTCCCAATCGATCTCCTTGTGGTTAAAGTCACCCATGATCAGGAGCTTTGCCCTGCATGCATGAGCTCTTCTGGCCACTCTAGCCAGTGTGTCAACCATCGCTCTATTGCTCTCGTCGTACTCTTGCCTTGGCCTCCTGCTGTTCTGTGGTGGGTTATACATCACTGCTATTACCACCTTGGGACCTCCAGAGTGAAGTGTTCCCACTATGTAATCACTTTCTTCTCCGCTGTCTCCTCTCTCCAGCTCATCAAAATTCCAGCGATTTTTGATCAGCAACGCCACTCCTCCACCCCCCCTGTTCCCTCTGTCTTTCCTCAGGATTTGGTATCCCGTTGGAAAGATGGCATCTGTTATCATACCTGTAAGCTTGGTTTCTGTGAGAGCTATGATGTCCGGTGATGCTTCTTTGACTCTTTCATGCCACTCCTCCCACTTATTTGTTATTCCATCAGCGTTTGTGTACCATACCTTCAGTTTCCTTTCCAACACTGTGGTTTGGGGGGCCTGTGAGGGTGGGAGACCTGGTGGCATACTGTGGGATTCTATAGCTCGGTGTTGGGTGGAGGCTGTGGGTATGGATTGTAGTGTGTGTTGGGATGGTGTGATAGGTTGTATGGTTCTGAGAATAGTTGTGTGTGTGCTTGCCCTTGCTGTTCTGTTCTGCTCTGACTGACCTCTGCTGGTTCCCTCCTTGTCTCTTTTCCTAGCTCCTTTCGCTTTTTTGTCCTCTCCCTCAGATGCTGTTGTTCTGATTTTGTTCTGTCTCTGTCTAGGAACACCCTTTTGTACTCTTCCGAGTATTTCAATCGTGGTTTCTCTTGGAGGATCCTGTTCCGCACTGTTTCCGTCCTGAGAATCAGCTTGATTGGTCGGTTTCTCCCCTTCGAGTACCCCCCTATTCTCTGAAAATTTACAATCTCGTCCATCTCTTCACCTATTTCCGTGATGATTTTCTCAATCTCCTTTCTTTCTTCCTGCTGCCTTTCAGTGTGTGTCCTTTCCTCTCTCTCCTGAAGCCCATGGATAAACACTGATTTTGCCCTTTCTTCCTCCCATTGCCTCACCCTCTGTGACTCTGGATCCTGCCTGTATGTGGTCAGTTTCTCCCTTGATTTTTCCAGTGGCTCTTGATAGCCTGGTTGTGCCTCAGTATTCGACCTATCACCCTCTCCATCTGCAACCAGCTGATCTTCCCTTTCACTCCTTGGTCCTCCTTGGCAGACTGATATGACCTTAGCATAATTCATAATTCCTTCCTTCCTGTTCGGCCTCGCAGCTTCATATGCTGTCTTCTCTGGTCACTGCCCCTGTAACTCGCTTCAGCCTATTTATGTCAACTTCTAGGACCCTTATCTTGGCTACTGCAGTTTCGACTTGTGCCTCCCAATTCTTTGTCTCCTTCTCCAACCTCTTTTCCAATTTCACAGAGAGCTCTTTCTCCATTTTTTCAGAAAGCTCTCCTAATTTTCTCTCCCACTCTTGTTCCATCCTTTTCCACTGCTCCTCCATCCACTCCTCCCTACCAGAACCATTCTCATCTGATCCTTGGTTCCTGCGAGTCCCCACCATTTTTTTTTTTTTTTTTTTTTTGTGAGAGAAGAGAGAAGGGAAAGGTAGAGGGGGAGAGAGAGTGAAGGGAAGAGTAGGAGAGGGGAGAGTTAGAAGGGAAAATGGGGACGAGAGAGAGCAAGAGAGAGAGAGAGCAAGAGAGAGAGAGAGAGAGAGAGAGAGGGAGAGAGGGAGAGAGAGAGAGAAAGAGAAGGCAAAGAGGGGGAGAGAGAGGGGGCAGAGAGGGGGAGAAGGGGGAAAGAGGGGGGAGAAGGGGGAAAGAGGGGGGAGATGGGAGAGCGAGAGGGGAGAGAGGCTAGGGGGAGAGGGAAGGGAGGATGGGAGAGAGATGGGGAAAGGGAGAGGGGAGAGATAATGGGAGGGGACAGATGTTAGAGGGGAGAGATGTTAGAGGGGGGGAGGTGTTAGAGGTAAGAGATGTTAGAGGGGAGAGATGGGAGAGGGAAGAGAGAGAGATAGGTAGAGAGTGATAGGTAGAGAGAGAGATATAGGTAAAGAGTGAGAAAGGTAGAGATAGGTCTACTTAGGGTAGAAAGAGGGGGGGGAGAGGAGAAAGGTTCAGATGGTCAGTTCACAGGACGGTGTGAAATCCTGTGTGTGTGTTTGTGTGTGTACTACAGCTTACAAGTGCTTGTTCCTGTGTGTGTATGTGTATGTGTATGTGTGTGTCTGTGTGTGTGTGTGTGTGTGTGTGTGTGTGTGTGTGTACTCACCTAGTTGTACTCACCTAGTTGAGGTTGCGGGGGTCGAGTCCGAGCTCCTGGCCCCACCTCTTCACTGATCGCTACTAGGTCACTCTCCCTGAGCCGTGAGCTTTATCATACCTCTGCTTAAAGCTATGTATGGATCCTGCCTCCACTACATTGCTTCCCAAACTATTCCACTTACTGACTACTCTGTGGCTGAAGAAATACTTCCTAACATCCCTGTGATTCATCTGTGTCTTCAGCTTCCAACTGTGTCCCCTTGTTACTGTGTCCAATCTCTGGAACATCCTGTCTTTGTCCACCTTGTCAATTCCTCTCAGTATTTTGTATGTCGTTATCATGTCCCCCCTATCTCTCCTGTCCTCCAGTGTCGTCAGGTTGATTTCCCTTAACCTCTCCTCGTAGGACATACCTCTTAGCTCTGGGACTAGTCTTGTTGCAAACCTTTGCACTTTCTCTAGTTTCTTCACGTGCTTGGCTAGGTGTGGGTTCCAAACTGGTGCCACATACTCCAATATGGGCCTAACGTACACGGTGTACAGGGTCCTGAATGATTCCTTATTAAGATGTCAGAATGCTGTTCTGAGGTTTGCTAGGCGCCCATATGCTGCAGCAGTTATTTGGTTGATGTGCGCTTCAGGAGATGTGCCTGGTGTTATACTCACCCCAAGATCTTTTTCCTTGAGTGAGGTTTGTAGTCTCTGACCCCCTAGACTATACTCTGTCTGCGGCCTTCTTTGCCCTTCCCCAATCTTCATGACTTTGCACTTGGTGGGATTGAACTTCAGGAGCCAATTGCTGGACCAGGTCTGCAGCCTGTCCAGATCCCTTTGTAGTTCTGCCTGGTCTTCGATCGAGTGAATTCTTCTCATCAACTTCACGTCATCTGCAAACAGGGACACCTCAGAGTCTATTCCTTCCGTCATGTCGTTCACAAATACCAGAAACAGCACTGGTCCTAGGACTGACCCCTGCGGGACCCCGCTGGTCACAGGTGCCCACTCTGACACCTCGCCACGTACCATGACTCGCTGCTGTCTTCCTGACAAGTATTCCCTGATCCATTGTAGTGCCTTCCCTGTTATCCCTGCTTGGTCCTCCAGTTTTTGCACCAATCTCTTGTGTGGAACTGTGTCAAACGCCTTCTTGCAGTCCAAGAAAATGCAATCCACCCACCCCTCTCTCTCTTGTCTTACTGCTGTGTGTGTGTGTGTGTGTGTGTGTGTGTGTGTGTGTGTGTGTGTGTGTGTGTGTGTGTGTGTGTACGTGTGTGTGTTTTCACCTAATTGTAGTTGCAAGGGTCGATTCATGGCTTCTGGCCCCGCCTCTTCACTGGTTGCTAATGGGTCACTCACTCCCTGCTCTGTGAGCTTTATTATACCTCTTCTTAAAGCTATGTATGAATCCTGCCTCCACCACCTCACTTTCCAGACTATTCCACTGCCTGACAACTCTGTGCTGAAGAAATACTTCCTAACACCTCTCTGACTCATCTGAGTCTTCAACTTCCAATTATTGTGACCCCTTGATGCTGTGTCCTATCTCTGGAACATCTTATTTCTGTCCATCTTCTCGATTCCTCTCAGTATTTTATTAGTTATCATGTCCCCCTCCTGTCCCTCCTGTCCTTCAATGATGGAAGGTTAATTTCCCTTAACCTCTCTTAGTAGGACATGCCCCTTAGCTCCGGAACTAGTCTCGTTGCAAACTTTTGCACTATCTCTAATTTTCTGATGTGCTTGCCCAGGTATGGGTTCCAAACTGGTGTTGCATACTCTAATATAGACCTGACATACACGGTGTACAGACCCCTGATATGTCGAAAGCTATTCTGAGGTTTGCTGGTCGCCCATATGCTGCAGTAATTAGTTGGTTGATGAGCACCTCAGGAAATATGTTTGGTATTATACTCATCTAAAGATCTATTTTCTTAAGTGATGTTTTCAGTCTTTGGCCGCTTAGGCTGTATTCTGTTTGTGGCCTTTTTTGACCTCCCCGATCACGATGACTTTGCACTTGGCGGGGTTGAACTCCAGGAGCGAGTTCCTAGACTAGTCCTGTAACCTGTTCAGATCCCATTGTAGTCCTGCCTTGTCCTCCTCCTACTATTGAATTCACCTCATTAATTTCACATCGTCTACAGAGACATTTCTGATTCTGTCTTCCATCATGTCGTTCACATATACCAGAAACAACACCAGTCCTAGATCTGACCCCCACTCGTCACAAGCGCCCATTCCGACACCTCGTCACAAGCGCCCATTCCAACACCTCGTCACATACCATGACTCGCTGCTGCCTTCCTGCCAGGTATTCTCTGATCCATTGCAGTGCCTTCCCTGATATACCCTGCCTGGTCCTTCAGCTTTTGCACTAGTGTCTTGTGTGGAACCGTGTCAAAAGCCTTTTTACAGTCCAAGAAAATGCAGTGTACCCAACCCTCTCTCTGTATCTCTTGTCTTACTGCTGTCACCTTGTCATATAACTCCAGGAGGTTTGTGACAAAAGATTACCCGTCTCTGAATCCGTGCTGGTTGTCGGAGATACGCTCATTCCTTTCTATGTGCTCCGCCACACTTCTCCTGCTAATGTTCTCCATGACTTTGCATACTATGCATCTCAATGATACTGGTCTGTAATTTAATGCTGCATGACTGTCTCCTGTTTTAAAAAATTGGGACTACATTCGCTGTCTACCATACCTCAGATAGTCACCCAGTTTCAATAGATATGTTGAAAATTATTGTTAGCAGTACACATAGCACCTCTGCTCCCTTTCTCAAGACCCACAGAGAAATGTTATCTGGCCCCATCGCCTTTGAGGTATCTAGTTCGCTTAGCAGCCTCTTCACCTCCTCCTCGGTAGTGTGTACTGTGTCCAGCACTTAATGGAGTACCCCGCTACTCCGAGTTTCTGGAGTCCTGTCTGTCTCCACTCTGAATACTTCATTAAAAATCATGTTGAGCACTTCACATACTTCTTGGTTATTTCTTGTGAGCTCCCCTGCTTCCTTCTTCAGCCTGATTACCTGGTTCTTTTATTGGTTTTCCTGCCAATTCTTTTCCCCACTGAATGTCTTGGAGGAAGTTCCTCATGCCTGTGTAGTCTCCCATTTCGTAGTGTGCCTTCTCCCGTCCTATTCCTGCTACCCTTTCTACATGTAGCTCAACCATGTATTCAAAGCTCAGAACCACGTGATTATTAGCTCCATGTGACCTTTCCTACGTGATATCCTCGATGTCCGAACTTCTTACGGTGAATACTAGGTCCATTCTTGCTGGTTCATCCTCATCTCTCTTTCTGGTAGTGTCCCTAACATGTTGATGCATAAGGTTTTAAAGTACCACATCCATCATCTTGGCTCTCCATGTTTTGGGACCCCCATGGGGCTCCGGTTTTCCCACTTAGTCTCCTTGTGATTGAAATCACCCACTACTAGTAACTTTGCTCTGCCCATGTGAGCTCTTCTCGCCACCTCGGCTAATGTATCCATCATTGCTCTGTTGCTCTCTTTGTATTCTTCTCTTGGCCTCCTGCAGGTCTGTGGAGGGTTGTACATCACTGCAAATACCACCTTAAGGTCCCCAGACTGGATTGTTCCTACTATGTATCCCTTTCGCCCATTTCCTCAAATCCTCACCAGTATTTAATGAGGAGTGCAACTCCTACTCCCCCTATGCTCTCTCTAACTTTCCTCATGATCTGATATCCGGGTGAAAAGGTTGCATCTGTTATTCTGGTGAGTTTCGTTTCTTTGAGTGCTATTATGTCGGGATGTCTCCTTGATTCTTTCATGCCATTCCTCACATTAATTTATTCCATCTGCATTTGAATACCAAACCTTCAACTTTTCTAAAACTGTGGTCTGGGGGGTATGTTGGGGTTGGGGAAGCAGGAGACCTGACAATGAACTATAGGGGGTTACTGTGAAGGCGGAGTTTGTAATGAGGTGGGTGGGAGCACTGGGTTGGGCTTGTGCATTTTGGGTTACAATGTTTGATTGCATTTGGGTTGTTAGGGTTGGGGGCTTCTGTAGGTGGTTGTGAGGGAGGTTGTATTTGATCTTTCTCCTGAGTCTGGGTTCTCCTGTCCATCTCCATCTTTGCTGCTCTTTCCTCCTTTCATCTTTGTGACCTCGTTTTCAGTTTCTGCCTTTCTTCTCGTGTTCTGTCGTGGTCGAGATATGCTCTCTGGTATGTTGACATGTTTTCTCCTGCATGATCCTGTTTCGAGCCGATTCTGCTTTGAAAGCCGATTTCTTCCTCTTGCAAACTCCCTATTCTCAGAAAATTTGAGAGCTGAGTCATGTCTTCTTCTATTGCTTTCATGATGCTTTCAATCACTTTTATCTTCCCTTGTCTTTTTGCTTTGTAAGTTTCCCCTTCAACTTCCTGGAGCCCATAAACAATGTCTCCCTTTCATTCTCCCACTGCATATTCCTATGTATCCCCTGATTCAATTTAGCTGCCTCCATTGCAGCTTTCCTGTCTTCAAGCACTTCACACACTGTTCTCCATGGGCCCAGCGGTCTGTCATTTTCCCTTCTCAGCTTTCCTTGGGCACCACTATGGTCTGTTAGGGACTCTACGTATAGCTTAGCTCTTTCATTGTCTAAAGTCCCCTCGATTGTTCATGATGAGCTCCACTTTTTTTCTCGGGCTCCATGATGGTCTGATAGGTCCTCTGCATACAGTTTCACTCCTTCATTCCTTACAGTCTCCTCGTTTGTGATTGAGATAACAGTTTCTGAAGTAATACCAATATTGCTCTTTAGTGTACTCACCTAGTTTAAAATCCTATTTTCATGAGATTGTCAGAATGAGCACGCATCAAGAGCACATTGGTCACTAGTGTCCCTTTGTCTTTTATTCGATAAGGAGGAAACGCCCTCATGACATACGTCCTCGTCCGTTCCTTGAAGCAGTCTGAGCCCACTGCCCTCTGCTTCTCGCTCCCCACAAAGGATATGTTGAACTCAGCTTGATTTCTCTCTCCTGGTAAACATTGCAACAGTATTCAATACAAGATGGTAGATGTCTTGTTATGTAGCTATAGACTACAATTCATAATAGTCCCAAATTGTAGATATAGTGGGCACAGGTTTTCCCTAAATTTTCCTGCTAAGGGGAAAGTAATTACTCTAGGTTAAAGGTCGCTTGCAGTTGCAATGGAGAGGATAGGGTGCCTCGTTACATTGATACAAACATATGTGTTCAATCAAGTTGTTTGTGAGGAAGAGTCCACTAGCCCATTCCTGAGAGGGCTAAGTTACTGGAGAATTTTCCGCACAGCCTGGGTTGCAGAACAATGTATATAATAAATAGGAGAATCATGAAATTTTCACAACGAATATATATCACACCTTATAATAGGAATGACTCGAGGGGCTAATTTGCTTTATTACAACATATTCCATTGTTGATCCTGCTACACATCTGCCACTGTTGAAGCCTCCACTGACGGAACTATCAATCTTGACTTCATCACTGATATAGTTACTACTGCTGAAGCCTCCACTAACACATCAACCTATGATAAATCCTCCACTGATGCAGAGTTGCCATTGTTGAGGTCAACACTGACATACCTGCCAAGGTAGAAGTCTTGACTGAGAGAAATATTACTGTTCTTCCTACATGGAGTCTACCTGGAGTGTGTTACGAGGGTCAGCGACCCTGCGGCCCGGTCCAGGACCAAGCCTATCAGTTGATCTGGGCTTGATCAGTCATGATATTACTGCTGGTAGCTCGTCTCCACTTTCACACCATGTACTGTTGAAACCTCCACTGACAATGAAATCATCTTTTAAAGCCAACACTGACACAGTTGCCCTTACTGAAACCTCAACTGATAGCTATGTCTCTGTTGAGGCTTTCACTGACAGAGCTGCTAATGTTAGAGCCTCCACTGACATAGATGTTGCTGTTGAAGCCTTCCTTATCATGCCTACCGCTGTTGAAGCCTTCACTTACACACCTAAAACTGTTGGAACCTCCACTGACAGATCTATCCCAGTTGAAGCCCCCCAGTGATAGAGCTTCCAGTGCTGTAGCCTGGACTGTCAGTGATGGTCGTGTTATCTGGGTCTCTTACTAGGACTAATGGGACCATAAATTCTTCCCTGAGTACTCAGAAAGTCACTCTGACCGCGTTAGTGGTTTTTCTTGTCAAGGTGTTGCAGTGTCGCTGTGTTGCAGTGTTACTGTGCTGTAATTTTGCAGTGTACTCACCTATTTGAGGTTGCAGGGGTCGAGTTGTTGGTGCTGGGCTGTGTTGCTATGTCGCGCCAACACGACGGATCTTCCTCTTGCAGGGTTGTCTTGCTGAGATGCTCTTCCACGATGGTTATGCTGGTACTAGTTTGTGCTGCTTTGTTACACTCCCACACTGGTTTTTGTTAGTGATAGTTTGTGATGTGCGATTGCTCCGCATATGATTCCTCATGCAAAGCGAAAGATTCATGTATGGAAAGGGAAACCATGGATTTTAGTGTAGTTTATTTTCAGAAGTACGTTGAAATAAAAATCATATTTCTGGAGAAATGTTTTAGTAATTTTCTGAGGACAGGTGTCCAGGAAGGCTACGCACGTTCAAGACACTTGTTATTATATTCTTCAGGACAGTACACACACGTGTCTTTATGACTGTACGATATATTTGACTTATAATGGCAAATAAGTGATATCTGCTCTTATTGCTCTTTGCTCTCTCCAGATTCTCTTAAAAAAATCCTACAGAGCGACTACCAGTTCCGTTGCAGCACCAATGCACTGTTTACAACCCAGGCACCAATATACACCCAATATGCATCTGGTTGTCTTTGTTGTGGACGTTTCGCCATCCAGTGGCTGGCTGGATGGCGAAACGTCTATGATGGGGATGCTCGGGTGTTGTGCATGTGTCTTAATTTCATCTTGTCGGTATTATATACAACTCTTGTACTACTACTACTACTACTACTACTACTACTACTACTACTACCACCACCTCTTCCTGCCTATATATGAATGGTAGATGAATGGTTCAGAGAACCGACATGTTGATAAATTAGACACATGTGCAACTCTTGGATATCTTTATTGAGGAAACGTTTCGCCACACAGTGGCTTCTTCAGTCCATACATAGGAGAAACTTGAAGAACAGGAGGAGAATGAGGTAAGCAGTCGATGTGGTCAGTCCATCAATCCTGTTCTTCAAGTTTCTCCTATGTATGGACTGAAGAAGCCACTGTGTAGCGAAACGTTTCCTCAATAAAGATATCCAAGAGTTGCACATGTGTCTAATCTACCTCTGTTAGTGTGA
Organism: Cherax quadricarinatus; assembly: GCF_038502225.1. Classification (NCBI taxonomy): domain Eukaryota; kingdom Metazoa; phylum Arthropoda; class Malacostraca; order Decapoda; family Parastacidae; genus Cherax; species Cherax quadricarinatus. The sequence goes on from NC_091301.1 coordinate 51,714,050, forward strand.
CTTTGTCAATGGTCCAAGTCGGACCGAAACGTCGTCGTAAGCTTCTCTCTTTTATGTGCGGGTTATTTGTGTATTTTTCATTAAGTCCTCGAGTATGAAGCTGCACTATTAGTCCTTCTAACGGTACTGTGTGTGTGCAAGCCTTAACCTGTAAACGGTCCAAGCAGATCTACGTTCACATGTGTAGTGCTCCAGAAATAGATCTACGTTTTTTTTACATATTTTTAAATATAACAAAAAAAAGTAGATCAAAGGTTTTTTACACGTTTTCAAATGTAAAAAAAAAAAGAAGATCTACTTTTTTTTACATAATTTCAAATGTTGAAAAAACGTATATATACGTTCGGACCGTTTACGGGTTAAACTGGGAAAATATTCTCTGAGTCTGGGCTTGTTTTCCACACAGCTCTGCCATACTCAACCGCCAACAGATGTTCCTGATTAGGCACAATAAATCTCTGAGTGAAACTAATGATCTGTGCACCAACTTAATGCGTTGTTTTGAAGCAGACTTACTTCTGTGTCCTTACCTTTGGTTGTGGTGTGCTGGTGTGTACATACTGGTGTGTACCTATATGAACGAGTGCGTATGTGTGCGTGTACATATGTCTGTATGTGAGTACACCTGTATGTACATGGGTTCTTTTGATTACAAACCTGTGTATACATATGAGTGTGCACTTGCTCTGTTGTGGGGGTATACCTATGTGTGTGTGTGTCTGAATATTTGCTCTAATGAGCTAAGATTTATCCTCTTGTGTGTTCTGTATTACGATTTTTTGCGTATGTGTTAATTATCGTTTGTCACAGACACTAGTCAGTAGATACTGTACTTTTACGATAGTTAATTATGTAGTAACTGATAGTCAAACGCACTAGATGACAGACGCTTATCCTTGATCGTGTTTGTACTTGGTTATACTTTCTTGTAAGTTGTTTTTTGCTGAGTGTGCACGATCACATGTATGGATCTGTGGGATGTATGTGAAGCTGTGGGTATACCTTTCTATATACGTGTGTACGTGTTTGTATGTTTGTGTTTATGTATGAGTGTTTATCTACGTCCTTTGGTATACCTATACTCACTGAGCTATACTCACTGATCTGGCTTTGCAGGGGTCGAATCTCGGTTCCTGACCCCTCACTTTAAACTACACCCGAAGGTGTTATTGGTTCTAGGCCTCTTGGTCCTTGTTATTGGGTCTAGGCCTCTTGGTCCTTGTTATTGGTTCTAGGCCTCTTGGTCCTTGTTATTGGTTCTAGGCCTCTTGGTCCTTGTTGTTCTTACTCTCGACACCGTTAATTTTGACTTTGCTTCCACCACTTCCTTGCCAAACTTTTCCCGATTATTTATCACCTAGAGGCTGAGAAAATATTTCCTAACTTTTCTGTGGCTAATCTGTTTCTTTAGATTTCTTCAACAACGAATAGTCCTTCTGCTTGGTATTCCGTAAAGACTGTCGTAATCTACAATGTCAAGGCTCCTAAATATCTTGTATGAAATCGTGCCTCCCTTAATAATTCTTCTAAAATCGTCTCGTTATGTTTTATGATTTTTCTGCATACTTCTTGACAGGCCTGACATATGTTAAGTAGAGCGTCCAATAATATGATTTGAGGTCTCTGAAGACATATGCTGCACTTGCTTTGAGATTGAGCTTCGTAATAAGCTGGGTGTGATGTTCTCTTCTAGATTCAAATCCTTCAGCAATATTTGCAAATTCTCACCACTTCAGCTATATTCTATATCTGGCCATCTCGTTTTTCATTGACCCATCATCTGACAATTCCTTTCCCAAATATCGGATTACATTCACTCCCTCCATACTCCCTCCAATCTGATTTCCAATCTTTCAGTACTTATTTTTTTGTTATCTTCATCACTTTATTCTTTACTATGTTCACTTTTAATTTCGGTCTTTTATATACCTTACGAAACTCATCCACCAACCTCTGCAACTTCTCTTCAGACTCTCCCAAAAGTACAGTGTCATCAGCAACAAACAACTGTGATAACTCCCACTTTGTGTTAGATTTTTTTATATTTTAGTCCCACACACCTCTTGCCAACTTCTGACCATTCATTTATTGTACAACCTCATCAATAAATACATTGAACAACTATGGTCACATCACGTATTGCTTTCCATGGCCTACTTTTACTGGGAAATAAAGTCTCTCCTACATACTCTAACCTGAGTAAACAAACCATACCCCCGGCCGGGATTGAACCCGCGGTCATAGAGTTCGTCACGGCCACGCTAGCTGGAGATTCGTCTGTAAAAACTTGCATTTGTGGTCACAGAGGTGCCTGTGCTAACCTTCCTATGGTGTAGAAATATACCTAGTTGGATGAATCTTATTGTGGCTAGCTGGTCTAGTGGCTAACGCGACGGGCTGGAGTTTTGAGACTCTATGACCGCGGGTTCAATCCCGGCCGGGGGTATGGTTTGTTTGCAATCGTGCCATTACGATTTCTTGAGTCTAACCTGAGTCTCAATTTCCTCGTGAAATCTCTTTACTGTTTTTAGTAACCTGCCTCCTAATACTTACATTTGCAAATCTGCCACATTGTCTCCCTATCCACATTATAATACGTCTTTTCCAAACCCATAAATGCCTCTAAAACTTCTTTGCCCTTAACAAAATACTGTTCACCTATGTGTTTCAATGTAAACACTTGGTCTACCACCCTCTACCCTTCCTAAAGCCTCTTTTTTCATCTACCTTCTCGCTCTCTATCTTACCTTTAATACTTTCAATAATAACTCTACCATACACTTTACCAGGTATACTCAACGTGCTTATTTCCTTATAAATTTTGAGCGCTCTTTTATCCTTTTTGCCTTTATACAAAGGAACTATGCATGTTATCTGCAAATTCCTAGGTACCTTATCCTCTCCCATACATTTATTAAATAAAAGAACTAAACATTGCAAAGCTATACCCCCATCTGCTTTTAACATTTCTGTCTTTATCCCATCAATCCCAGCTTTACCCCCATTTATTCTACCCACTGCCTCATGCACTTCCCCCACACTCACAACTGGTTCGTCTTCACTCCGACGATACTGTACCTTCCTGTTCAGTGCATGGAAACACAGTTTCACTATCTTCATAATCATTTAATAGTTCCTCAAAATATTCTCTCCATCTTCCCGATACCTCTCTCTCTATCTAATAACTCTCCTCTCCTTCTTTAAACTGTCAAATCCATTCGTTCACTAGGCTTGCTCTCCTTTTACATTCCATCATCACTCTCTTAACTTCTCTTTTTCCCTGTATATGCTCCTCCCTCCTTGTATCACTCCTTGTATCACTTCTCATAAGCTAGTTCTTTTTTCTCTTGCTACTCTCTTTACCTAATCATTCCATCAATCGCTCCTCTTCCCTCCTTCACCAATTTTTCCGGAGCCACAAACTTCTGACAATATATTTTTAAACCTACCCTATAACTCTTCTACCTCATTGCCTATACTCTAGCTAACCCATCTTTCTTCCAATATTTGTTTATATCTTAACCTAACTGCCTCCTCATTTCGTTTATAAACCTTCATCTCTCTCTCTTACTTGCTGATTCCATTCTCCTTGTACCCCATATACCTGTTACTCACACTGTAACTACAACTAAAAATGAACTGATATATCTGTGGCCCCTGTATAAATATGCACATCTTGAAGTCTACCCAGCAGTCTTTCACCTACAAATACAAAGTCCAACAAACTACTGTCATTACGTTCTACATCATATTTTGTATACTTATGTACTACCGAATACCAAGTTCAGTCAAAGGCTCCCCGTTATTTCTTACATTCAGAATCCCTAACTTATCTATTACACCCTCTCTGTTTCTCTTACTTTAGCATTTAGGTTTCCTACCACAATTGCTCTCTCACTTGGTTCAAAAATTCCTTAACATTCGCTTAACATCTCCCAAAAATCTCTCTCCTCTACACAGAACAACAACTCTGATAAAATAGTGAAATTGCAAGCGCTTTCGTGATTCTCACATTATCAAGGATGTGTAAAAAGAAAAGATCAACAGGAAGGTGTATAAGGTCGAGATCACACCTCACAGTCAACTTACAACACCTGGATCTGTGAAATAGCTTATATTCAACCCAGGCTTTAGAATTTTGACTTGTGACTGGTGACGTGTACTTAGTTTGAGTGGTGACGTGTACTTAGCTCAGTGGTGACGTGTACTTAGCTCAGTGGTGACGTGTACTTAGCTCTCAGTGGTGACGTGTACTTAGCTCACAGTGGTGACGTGTACTTAGCTTTGAGTGGTGACGTGTACTTAGCTCAGTGGTGACGTGTACTTAGCTCTGTGAAGACCTGTTTGTGTGCTCTCTGTGAATCTGAACCAGGATGCCCTCTCTTGAGCAGCTTTACCAGCAGCTGAGAGAAGAACTCAGAGTTGCTAAACTGGAGATACGGCGATTAACGGAGGAGAACAAGAGGATTCGTAGTAATCCACCTGTTGTGAGTCCCCAGGTTAAGAAGGGAGCTTGGTCAGTGGTCGGGCAACATGGAACCAAGCTGAAGATTAAGAAAACGGTTGGAGAGGCAGAAACAACGAGAAACCAGAAGACTGCCGTGGAAACTTCCAACTCATTCTCGGTGCTACCTGACGAATGTGAGTGTTCTACTGGGAATGCCACAACGAGCACCAAGGAAGCATTGGCAGACGTGAGTGAGACATCCCTAGAAACCCCAACGAAGACCATCGAGAACGTCATGACGAATTCTACAAGTGGTGTAATGCTACCTGGCGAATGTGAGTCGACTACTCGGAGCATCACTACGGACGACGCCAAGGAAGGTAAAAACATTGTTGTTGTTGGGGATAGCCAGATTAGGTACATGGATAGGGCATTCTGTTTGAAGGATAGGAGTAGGAGGCAGAGAGTATGTTTTCCTGGGGCTGGGATGAAGGATATTGTTAGCCGTCTGGATGACATCATGAGAGGTAATGGGAGCAATCCTATTATCTGTCTCAGTGCTGGAGGCAACGATGTTGGCAGACGTAGGAGTGAGGACCTGATTAGCAGGTATAGGTCAGCAATAGAGATAATTAGGAAGAAGGGTGGCAAACCTGTCATATGTGGCATTTTGCCAAGGAGAGGAGTTGGAAATGAATGGTTGTCCAGAGCAATTGGTGTCAATTGCTGGCTGGACAAATACTGTAAGGAAAATGCGGTAACATTCATTGACAACTGGGACCTCTTCTATGGCAGAAATGACATGTATGCCAGGGATGGGGTTCACTTGTCTAGGTGTGGGGTGGGAGCACTGGCCAACGCAGTGGAGGGAGCTGTTAGGTCTTTAAACTAGGAATAGTTAGTGGTATGGGTTTTGGCGGGAAAACTGTGAAGTCGCAGGGTAGTAACATGAGTACTAGGAGAACTAGTAATAGGCAAAATGAGGAGGATATTGGAAAGCCAGTGGCACTAATTGACAATGACAGTAATAGGTTTAGTGGAATAACAGAAAGGAGCAGGAAGGGTAAAGAGATAGGAGGGTCATTAAATATTTATTACACAAATAGTCGCAGTGCTAGGAATAAGATGGACGAGTTGAGACTAGTTGCTAGTGCAGGTAACATAGATGTATTTGCCATTACTGAGACGTGGTTTAATTCAAAAAGTCGGGACATGCCTGCAGAATGTCACATTCAGGGTTTTAAATTGTTCCAAGTAGATAGAAGTATCGGGAAGGGGGGTGGGGTGGCATTGTATGTCCGAGATCGCTTGAACTGTTGCATAAAAACAGGTATTAAGTCTGAAGTAACACATACAGAGTCTGTTTGGATAGAATTTTCAGAGGGGCATGAAAAATTAATTTTAGGTGTGATATACCGTCCCCCAAATTTAGATAGGGACCAGGGGAGACTACTATGGGAGGAAATTGTTAGGGCCACAAGGCACGATAATGTAGTAATTCTAGGAGACTTTAACTTTAGTCATATTGATTGGAATTTCTTAACTGGGAATTTAGAATCATACGATTTCTTAGAAGTAGTTCAGGATTGTTTTTTGAAGCAGTTTGTGACAGAACCTACAAGGGGTAATAACCTGCTTGACTTAGTTCTGGCAAACAATGAATCCCTTGTTAATAATTTAGAAGTTTCAGAGGAACTGGGTGCCAGCGACCACAAATCAATTACATGTAGAATTGAATGGAAGTATGATAGTAGGGATAACTCAGTAACAGTCCCAGATTTTCGCTTAGCAGATTACGATGGGCTTAGAGAACACTTATCATCTGTTGACTGGGGTAACGAAGAGAGCTATCAATATGACAGTTTTCTGAACACAATACATGCTGCTCAAAGAACGTTTATCCCTTATAAGGAAATTAGATCAAATAGAAATGACCCAAAATGGATGAATAATAGGCTGAAATATCTACTAGGGCATAAGAAAGGAATTTATAGGCGTATCAAAAGAGGCGAGGGTCATCTTATGAATCAGTATATTGACATTAAGAGGGACATTAAAAAGGGGATAAGAAAAGCTAAAAGGGACTATGAAATTAAAGTTGCTAGGGATTCTAAAACTAACCCAAAAAGTTTTTTCCAGGTCTATAGAACAAAAGTCAGAGATAAGATAGGTCCCCTTAAAAATAACTATGGGCATCTTACTGACAAAGAGAATGAAATGTGCTCGATTTTAAATAATTATTTTCTCTCGGTTTTTACACAGGAAGACACTAATAATATTCCGGTAATTAATTTTTATAGTGGATCAGAAGAAGATAAATTATGTAACATCACAGTCACTAGTGAAATGGTTGTGAAGCAGATAGACAGACTGAAGCAAAATAAGTCACCGGGTCCTGATGAGGTTTTTTCAAGGGTTCTAAAGGAATGCAAAATGGAAGTCTGTGAACCATTAACTAATATTTTTAATTTATCTCTTCAAACAGGTGCAGTGTCTGATATGTGGAAGATGGCTAATGTAATTCCTATTTTTAAAACAGGGGACAAGTCGTTACCGTCAAATTACCGCCCAATAAGCCTGACCTCAATTTTAGGCAAATTACTAGAGTCAATTATAGCTGAGATTATAAGAAGCCATCTCGATAAGCATAGCTTGATTAATGATACTCAGCATGGATTCACAAGAGGCCGGTCTTGTCTAACTAATTTATTAACTTTCTTCAGTAAAGCTTTTGAGGCTGTTGACCACGATAAAGAATTTGATATTATTTACTTAGATTTTAGTAAGGTTTTTGATAGAGTTCCGCACCATAGACTGTTAAAGAAAGTGGCAGCTCATGGCATTGGGGGAAAAGTGCTCTCGTGGATCGAGTCATGGCTCACTGACAGGAAGCAGAGAGTGTCCATAAATGGGGGTAAATCCGAGTAGGGATCTGTAACAAGTGGCCCGTTGTTGTTTATAATATATATCAATGATCTTGATGAGGGAATTACTAGTGATATGAGCAAATTCGCCGATGACACAAAGATAGATAGGATAATTGATTCAAACGTAGATGTTATGGAACTTCAGGAGGATTTAAACAAACTCTATTCTTGGTCAGAAAAGTGGCAGATGCAGTTCAATGTAGATAAATGCAAGGTTCTGAAGCTTGGGAGTGCCCATAACCCTAGTACTTATAAGTTAAATGATGTAGAACTTAGCCATACAGATTGCGAAAAGGACTTGGGGGTTATGGTGAGCAGCAACCTTAAACCAAGACAGCAATGCCTAAATGAATGGTTCAGAGAACCGACATGTTGATAAATTAGACACATGTGCAACTCTTGGGTATCTTTATTGAGGAAACGTTTCGCCACACAGTGGCTTCATCAGTCCATACAAAGGAGAATCTTGAAGAATAGGAGGAGAATGAGGTAATCAGTCCCTCAACCTTGAGTCGATGTGGTCAGTCCATCAATCTTGAATAGAATACGGCATACGTGCTGAGAAGGAGCTTATAAACCGTTGGCAGGAGAGGTGAAGCAGTCAGAGGCAGTGTAACACTTATTGGGCACGACCTACTTCAACATTGAATAAGTGTTACACTGCCTCTGACTGCTTCACCTCTCCTGCCAACGGTTTATAAGCTCCTTCTCAGCACGTATGCCGTATTCTATTCAAGATTGATGGACTGACCACATCGACTCAAGGTTGAGGGACTGATTACCTCATTCTCCTCCTATTCTTCAAGATTCTCCTTTGTATGGACTGATGAAGCCACTGTGTGGCGAAACGTTTCCTCAATAAAGATACCCAAGAGTTGCACATGTGTCTAATTTATCAGCAATGCCTAAGCGTACGTAATAAGGCAAATAGATTACTGGGATTTATATCAAGAAGTGTAAGCAACAGAAGTCCAGAGGTCATACTGCAGCTTTATACATCATTAGTAAGGTCTCACCTAGATTATGCAGCTCAGTTCTGGTCTCCATATTACAGAATGGACATAAATTCGTTAGAAAACATTCAGCGTAGGATGACTAAATTAATACATAGCATTAGAAATCTTCCTTATGAAGAAAGATTGAAGACTCTTAAGTTACATTCACTTGTTAGACGAAGAATGAGGGGAGACCTAATCAGTCCCTCAAGGTTGAGGGACTGATTACCTCATTCTCCTCCTGTTCTTCATGTTTCTCCTACGTACGGACTGATGAAGCCACTGTGTGGCGAAACGTTTCCACAATAAAGATACCCAAGAGTTGCACATGTGTCTAATTTATCAATAAGTGGAAGATAGGTATTAATAAAGGGGATATTAATAAGGTCTTGAGGATGTCTCTCCAAGAGAGAACCCGCAGTAATGGATTTAAATTAGATAAGTTTAGATATAGAAAGGACATAGGAAAGTATTGGTTTGGAAATAGGGTAGTTGATGAGTGGAACAGTATACCTAGTTGGGTTATTGAGGCTAGGACTTTGGGTAGTTTCAAATTTAGGTTGGATAAGTACATGAGTGGGAGGGGTTGGATTTGAGTGGGACTTCACATCAGAGCTTATTTCTTGGGTGGCATTGAAAATTGGGTTGGGCAAATGTTTTGTTAGTGGGATGAATTGTAAAGGACCTGCCTAGTATGGGCCAACAGGCCTCCTGCAGTGTTCCTTTCTTATGTTCTTATGTTGTGAAAAAAAAAATAAATCCCACACACACACATGCTTGCAAACACATATGCTAATGTGTACATAATTATATGCACTCTTATATACACACACATTCATGCACTAAAATATATACATTGATAGTCACGGCATTATGCCGCCCCTCCCCCACACACGTACCAAATCACAAACACATACCATGAAAGATTATAATATATGCATTTCCACACTTACTGAGGTTTTAATATTTGATGCTGTGTTCTTTACGCTTAATCACGTCCCTCTGCCATGTAGCAAGACTCAAATTCTTGAGGGCTTGGAGAGGTTCATTATTCCATGCCTCATGTAGAACAGCCTCCAGCCGCGGGATGGAACTGATATCCTTGCCCAGAAAACTTAATTTCACTATTGACCAGAGGTTCTCAATAGGGTTTAGGTCTGTTAGGTAAGACACATATGCAACAGTTAGGTATCTTTATTTTGAAACGTTTCGCCTACACAGTAGGCTTCTTCAGTCGAGTACAGAAAAGTTGCTAGAAGCAGAAGATACTTGAAGACGATGTAATCAGTCCATCACCCTTAAAGTTTTGAGGTGGTCAGTCCCTCAGTCTGGAGAGCATTGTTCCATAGAATGGTTTAGGTCTGGGGAATTGCCTGGTCTGTCATTAAAGAACCTCACTTCACAGTCCTTAAGCCACTGAACTACAGATTTGGCTTTATGACAGTGTGCACTGTCCTGCATGAAAACCGTAGCCTCACACTTGTCAAACGCCTCAGGTAAATTATCACACAATAAATCCAGGTAATTATACTGGTTCATATACTGTTTTTTACGAAACACAGTGAGTTCAACACACTGAGCACTAAAACACCCCCCAAACCACGAGCGAGTCTGGGTGTTCGGTGGTGATACAGGTGCAGCGTGGGTCTAGCAGGTCGCTACCTCTGGGCCGGTACATATCTCCCACACGGTTACAGGTGACGGTGAAGGTTGCTTCATCACTCCAAAGTACTTCAGACCATTGTTGTGGATTCCAGTGAAGATATTTTATTTGCATAATGCAGCCTACATTTCATCTGTGGCTTGGAGAGGATTGGTTTCTTAACCCGGCAGTGACTACTGTAGTCCAGTTCTGGCACACGTCTGTTAACAGTTCTAACACACACCTCTGAGGGAAGATGTGGATTCTTTCTTTTCAATTCTCCAGCAGTTATCTTAGGTGTACTCTCTAACTGCTTCTCAATCTTCAACTTGTCGGTTTTTCAAACCATTCATCACAACTGTCAGACACTGCAGCATCATGGGATCTTGTTACAAAGAATTCTTCAACACTTGTTCAACCTTTGGACGAAGACCTACTTCGACTAGTGGATGGTACCACTATGACCCCGCCTCCATCTGCTTCACGTCACCTCACTACAGTATATAAGCCACGTCTACGGCCCTATGCTGTACATTCTACAAGATTGATGGACTGAACACATCGACTCCAGGTTGAGGGACTGATTACCTCATTCTCCTCCTCTCCTTACGCCTTCCTCCTTGTATTGGACTGATGAAGCCACTGTGTGGCGAAACGTTTCCTGAATAAAGATTTCCATATGCTGCATAAGTGTCTCAATCTTCAACTTGTCGGTTTTTCAAACCATTCATCACATTCTTTAATAGAGTTAAAGAACAGATGTCTTCTTCAAGGGGCCAGACCGAGGTTTGGCAGATGGTAACTCGACACCGCTACCAGCCTTGAAATGCTGCACCCAGTTCCTCACTGAACATTGTCCACAATTTCTTTCGTCTGGTGCCCAGTATTGTAAAGCCCTATGATTTGAGCTATAGTTTCAGGTGTTAAAGACATGGTTTTACCCATAGTCAAACATGTATAGCTCCAAAACCAAAGGGAACACCGGACAAAAGATGAGCGGATGAGAGACAAAAGTGCAACACTTCCTCTCACTAAAGCAGCCACGTGAGCATTGAGGAGTCACTGTGGAGTGTGGCGGCAGGCCGTGACATCATAACGGCTCTTACCTGGCATAGTGCACTGACGAAAAAAGACCCCCTATATGGTAGGCCTTTGATTTTCATCACGGCATTATGCCAGGGAGTTCACCCGGCATAATGCCGTGACTAGGACTGTATTATTGTAGTTTCCTTTCTTATTTTTTTTTTTGACTGAGGTAGAGAGTGCTACGCTCATGGGATGATAATTCCTTTCAAGGACTGTGCAAATCTCCTTATTATTAAATTTTTGGCAAGACTAGCATCTTAAAAATGTAATCCAGCATTTAAAACCAACCGAGACAAAGAAAAATAATAGACTAAATAAATGACTATGATAGCATTGTGTTATTTTTCTATATTTTACCGAAATAACTAAGATATTACTCCCAAAAGCATCGATCTTCCAAATATACTGAACTCCAATGCTTATTACTGATCAACCAACCAATCAGCACTACATTTCTCCTGATTTTCTCGCTCGTTTTACCCAGAAGTGAAGCAATACTGAGCCATCATTACTTCTAATACTAGTTGGTATCACAGTTGATGACACTGTTAATGTGTCTCGAATGAACGTGTGGAGAGGAGCAGCCACCAGTGATATTAAGATAAAGCTGTGTGGAGAGTGAGAGAGAGAGAGAGAGAGAGAGAGAGAGAGAGAGAGAGAGAGAGAGAGAGAGAGAGAGAGAGAGAGAGAGAGAGAGAGAGAGAGAGAGAGAACGTACCTAGGAACGATCATTACAGTTATCCCACCACTGCCACCAAATTGTAGTGAATGATCTTTTGAGAAACGGAAGAAGAATAACAAATAGTCATAAATGCTTTTGAGAAAAGACATTTCACACATATGCTATGAAATAAATAAATTATGATATCTACAAATGTAGACAAGAATAATGTCAATCTGAAATTTCGTTAATTATATTACTCAGGAAAATTTTCTTCATTAATTAACCTTAAAGAGACAGTACATTATAATTGTTTTTAGGCACCTTAAGTTATCATCTTATAGCTTCCTTCTCTTTTTTTTATATTTACCTACCCCAAAGTTCCTCTCCAGAGTTCACTCTCACTCTGTTAATTTCATCCAAAATGTGTTACAACGTCTTTTCCAACAGGACACCTGAAGCTACACTGCTCGAAACACTCATCCACTACACTTATAACCCAAATAACAAATATATATACAATAACGTGATTGAAACGATACACAAATAACCCGCACATAGAAGAGAGGAGCTTACGACGACGTTTCGGGCCGACTTGGACTTTGTAAATGGTCCGAGTCGGACCGAACATCGTCGTAAGCTCCTCTCTTCTATGTGCAGGTTGTGTAATTATAACCTCTTCTCAAACATCCTACCCTACACAAAAATATGTAAATGTCTCTAAACAAGGTAATTATCTGTTCTTTAACCAATAATAACATAACAAGAATATTTTTAATTTTTTTTTTTTTTTTTTTATTATTATTATCACACTGGCCGATTCCCACCAAGGCAGGGTGGCCCGAAAAAGAAAAACTTTCACCATCATTCACTCCATCACTGTCTTGCCAGAAGGGTGCTTTACACTACAGTTTTTAAACTGCAACATTAACACCCCTCCTTCAGAGTGCAGGCACTGTACTTCCCATCTCCAGGACTCAAGTCCGGCCTGCCGGTTTCCCTGAATCCCTTCATAAATGTTACTTTGCTCACACTTCAACAGCACGTCAAGTATTAAAAACCATTTGTCTCCATTCACTCCTATCAAACACGCTCACGCATGCCTGCTGGAAGTCCAAGCCCCTCGCACACAAAACCTCCTTTACCCCCTCCCTCCAACCCTTCCTAGGCCGACCCCTACCCCGCCTTCCTTCCACTACAGACTGATACACTCTTGAAGTCATTCTGTTTCGCTCCATTCTCTCTACATGTCCGAACCACCTCAACAACCCTTCCTCAGCCCTCTGGACAACAGTTATGGTAATCCCGCACCTCCTCCTAACTTCCAAACTACGAATTCTCTGCATTATATTCACACCACACATTGCCCTCAGACATGACATCTCCACTGCCTCCAGCCTTCTCCTCGCTACAACATTCATCACCCACGCTTCACACCCATATAAGAGCGTTGGTAAAACTATACTCTCATACATTCCCCTCTTTGCCTCCAAGGACAAAGTTCTTTGTCTCCACAGACTCATAAGTGCACCACTCACTCTTTTTCCCTCATCAATTCTATGATTCACCTCATCTTTCATAGACCCATCCGCTGACACGTCCACTCCCAAATATCTGAATACGTTCACCTCCTCCATACTCTCTCCCTCCAATCTGATATTCAATCTTTCATCACCTAATCTTTTTGTTATCCTCATAACCTTACTCTTTCCTGTATTCACCTTTAATTTTCTTCTTTTGCACACCCTACCAAATTCATCCACCAATCTCTGCAGCTTCTCTTCAGAATCTCCCAAGAGCACAGTGTCATCAGCAAAGAGCAGCTGTGACAACTCCCACTTTGTGTGTGATTCTTTATCTTTTAACTCCACGCCTCTTGCCAAGACCCTCGCATTTACTTCTCTTACAACCCCATCTATAAATATATTAAACAACCACGGTGACATCACACATCCTTGTCTAAGGCCTACTTTTACTGGGAAAAAATTTCCCTCTTTCCTACATACTCTAACTTGAGCCTCACTATCCTCGTAAAAACTCTTCACTGCTTTCAGTAACCTACCTCCTACACCATACACTTGCAACATCTGCCACATTGCCCCCCTATCCACCCTGTCATACGCCTTTTCCAAATCCATAAATGCCACAAAGACCTCTTTAGCCTTATCTAAATACTGTTCACTTATATGTTTCACTGTAAACACCTGGTCCACACACCCCCTACCTTTCCTAAAGCCTCCTTGTTCATCCGCTATCCTATTCTCCGTCTTACTCTTAATTCTTTCAATTATAACTCTACCATACACTTTACCAGGTGCACTCAACAGACTTATCCCCCTATAATTTTTGCACTCTCTTTTATCCCCTTTGCCTTTATACAAAGGAACTATGCATGCTCTCTGCCAATCCCTAGGTACCTTACCCTCTTCCATACATTTATTAAATAATTGCACCAACCACTCCAAAACTATATCCCCACCTGCTTTTAACATTTCTATCTTTATCCCATCAATCCCGGCTGCCTTACCCCCTTTCATTTTACCTACTGCCTCACGAACTTCCCCCACACTCACAACTGGCTCTTCCTCACTCCTGCAGGATGTTATTCCTCCTTGCCCTATACACGAAATCACAGCTTCCCTATCTTCATCAACATTTAACAATTCCTCAAAATATTCCCTCCATCTTCCCAATACCTCTAACTCTCCATTTAATAACTCTCCTCTCCTATTTTTAACTGACAAATCCATTTGTTCGCTAGGCTTTCTTAACTTGTTAATCTCACTCCAAAACTTTTTCTTATTTTCAACAAAATTTGTTGATAACATCTCACCCACTCTCTCATTTGCTCTCTTTTTACATTGCTTCACCACTCTCTTAACCTCTCTCTTTTTCTCCATATACTCTTCCCTCCTTGCATCACTTCTACTTTGTAAAAACTTCTCATATGCTAACTTTTTCTCCCTTACTACTCTCTTTACATCATCATTCCACCAATCACTCCTCTTCCCTCCTGCACCCACTTTCCTGTAACCACAAACTTCTGCTGAACACTCTAACACTACATTTTTAAACCTACCCCATACCTCTTCGACCCCATTGCCTATGCTCTCATTAGCCCATCTATCCTCCAATAGCTGTTTATATCTTACCCTAACTGCCTCCTCTTTTAGTTTATAAACCTTCACCTCTCTCTTCCCTGATGCTTCTATTCTCCTTGTATCCCATCTACCTTTTACTCTCATTGTAGCTACAACTAGAAAGTGATCTGATATATCTGTGGCCCCTCTATAAACATGTACATCCTGAAGTCTACTCAACAGTCTTTTATCTACCAATGCATAATCCAACAAACTACTGTCATTTCGCCCTACATCATATCTTGTATACTTATTTATCCTCTTTTTCTTAAAATATGTATTACCTATAACTAAACCCCTTTCTATACAAAGTTCAATCAAAGGGCTCCCATTATCATTTACACCTGGCACCCCAAACTTACCTACCACACCCTCTCTAAAAGTTTCTCCTACTTTAGCATTCAGGTCCCCTACCACAATTACTCTCTCACTTGGTTCAAAGGCTCCTATACATTCACTTAACATCTCCCAAAATCTCTCTCTCTCCTCTGCATTCCTCTCTTCTCCAGGTGCATACACGCTTATTATGACCCACTTCTCGCATCCAACCTTTACTTTAACACACATAATTCTTGAATTTACACATTCATATTCTCTTTTCTCCTTCCATAACTGATCATTTAACATTACTGCTACCCCTTCCTTTGCTCTAACTCTCTCAGATACTCCAGATTTAATCCCATTTATTTCCCCCCACTGAAACTCTCCTACCCCCTTCAGCTTTGTTTCGCTTAGAGCCAGGACATCCAACTTCTTTTCATTCATAACATCAGCAATCATCTGTTTCTTGTCATCCGCACTACATCCACGCACATTTAAGCATCCCAGTTTTATAAAGTTTTTCTTCTTCTCTTTTTTAGTAAATGTATACAGGAGAAAGGGTTACTAGCCCATTGCTCCCGGCATTTTAGTCGCCTCATACGACGCGCATGGCTTAATATATATTATATACACAGACGCTACCCTACTTGCGAATATTCGAGTTACGAACATTCCGACATACGAACAGACATCACCTCAATTTTATTGTACCAGTTAAAAAGGTAAGTTTTTAATTACAATATTAATTATTAAAATATACTTTAGTATTAAGAACCGTACATTACTGATACTGTACAGTATTGCCTCTAAGTTTCCAATGAACAACGACGCAGAGAATAATAATAATGATAATATTAAAAGGAAGTACAATGAAATTAGCTCTGAATCACGCACACCATCGTATGTTCTCGTAACCTGAAGCAAGCCTAGTTCGCTAGGGTCAAGTTCCGAGGACATAAGATGGTGTGCGTGCCTCAGAGCTAATTTCATTCTACTTCCCGTTTTAGCCAGCCTCACGGTGAGAGAAAATTAACAACACTAACCCGCTGGACCATACAATCCTACAAACAACTTGAGCCTACAACTTGAAGCGACCTAGTTCGCTAGGCAGTTTAATATAGACAAATGCAAAGTTCTGAATGTTGGACAGGAAAATAACCATGCCACATGTAAACTAAATAATGTCGATCTTAATATTACTGATTGCAAAAAGGATTTAAGAGTTCTGGGTAGCAGTAATCTGAATGCAAGACAACATTGCATAAGCGTTCGCAATAAAGTTAACAGAATCCTTGGGTTCATATCAAGAGGTATAAATAACAGAAATCCTCAGGTTGTTCTTCAACTCTATATATCCTAGGTTAGGCCTCATTTAGATTATGCTGCACAGTTCTGGTCACCGTATTACAGTATATAAATGCACTAGAAAACGTAGAAAGGAGGATGACAAAGTTGGTCCCATGAATCAGAAATCTTCCTTATGAGGACTGACTGAGGGCCCTGAATCTGCACCCTCTAAAAAGGGGTAGAATTAGGGGGAATATGACTGAGGTGTATAAATGGAAAACAAGAATAAATAAAGGAACGTAAGCAGCGTGCTAAAAATGTCTAGCCTAGACAGGATTCGCAGCAATGGCTTTAAGTTGGAAAAATTCAAATTCAGGAATGATATAGGAAAGAACTGGTTTGGTAATAGAGTTGTGGATGAGAGGAACAAACTCCCGAGTATCGTCATAGAAGCTAAGACATTATGTAGTTTTAAAAATAGGTTAGATAAATACACGAGTTGGTGTGCGTGGGTGTGAGTTGGACCTGACTAGCTTGTCCTATGAGGTCAGATGCCATGCTCCTTCCTTAAGTGAATGTGACTTGACCTGACTAGATTAGGGCGTTGGCTAAAGCCAGTAGGGGAACTGGACCTTCCTCGCATGGGCCAGCAGGCCTGCTGCAGTGTTCCTTCTTTCTTATGTACTTATTTCAGTGCCTTCTGTGTTATACCTTTTTGGTCTGCCAGCTTTTTCACAAATCTCTTGCATGGAATTGTGTCAAAAGTCTTCCCACAGTTCAAGAAAATTCAGTCTACCCACCACCTCCCTTCCCCCCTCTCTCTCTCTCGTCTTACTGCCGTCACCTTATCATAGAACTCCAGTAGGTTTGTGGCACAAGATTTCCCTTCCCTGAAACCGTGCTGATTGTCTTGTTGCCCTGAATAAGCTCTTTCCTTTCCAGGTGTTCCACCATTCTTCTGATAATCTTCTCCATTACTTTGCATAGTATGCATGTCAGTGACACCGGGTCTATGTCTTTTCTTAAAATTTGGGACTACATTTGCTCTCTCCCGTGCCTCAGGTATTCGTCCTGTTCAGATAGATGTTTTGAAGACTGATGTTAGTGGTACACAGAGCGACTCGGCTCCCTCTCTCATGACCCACGTTGAGATGTCTGGCTCCATCGCCTTTGAGGTATTTAGTTCACTAAGCAGCCTCTGTGTGTCTGTGTGTGTACTCACCTAGTTGTGATTTCAATGGTCGAGTCACAGCTTCTGGCCCCGCCTGTTCACCGGTTGCTGCTAAGTCACTCTTCCTGCTCCATGAGCTTTATCATACCTCTTCTTAAAGCTATGTATGGATCCTGCCTCCACTGCATCACTTCCCAGATTATTCCTTCCCCCGCCATGTGCTCTTGTTTCCTTTGTCATGCTCAGGATCTCAGGTTCTTACTCGTCCATTTCTAGAATGGCCCAAAGAAACTTGTATTTCCTCATGATGATAAAAAAAATGTCGAGCACTCGCTTTGATTTTATGAATTTCTTTTAAAGTTTGTGAATTCGACTTTTGATGCGCCTTATTGCTCCTTGTGTGCTGAAAAAGGGACAGGTGAGCCTTTGAAGAAAACTGTCAAAGATGTGACTGCAAGAGACAAGGGGAAGGGAAAACATTATTGCTTTCGTTATTTATCTTGGAACCAAGACAGAGTCTTAAATAGCAAATGTATATTCTTAAAAGTAAAAACACTCCACTCTGGAAGAGCTAGCCAGCCTTGAAGAAGAGATAATAGCTTTAAGAGCAAGGCGAGAATCTCTATACAGGACGAAGTCTTTTGGATGCCAAAGATAATTACTCAATATATAATTTCGTCTGTCTTCTGCAATATATTATAATGATCATGAATAGAATAAATAAAGGCTTGAAATGGTAAAAATTTGTTAGTATTAAATTAGCACTTTACAGCTGAAGAATCATGGTAAGCTTAAAAAGTTTATCAGATGTGTGGCAGGATATTTTTACTTCTGAGTTAAAGGTGATTGTGATGGTAGTGGACGGTGATGGTTGTAGTAACAGTGGTGTACGGTAGTGACAATGATAGAGCTGCGTGAGGTGGGTGATTATGATGTATGGTGGTGATGGCAGTGGTAGGGATACATTACTGGGATTGATGTTAAAGGTGGTTGCAGTGGCGGTGATGCATGATGGCGTGGTGATTGCCGGTATATGATAGCCGAGCCCATGTAATCCTTTACGACTCGCATACCACTACTGTAATAAATAAAGTGCTGTTGCTAGTGAGTATTTTCCCACTAGAGTGAATGGTTGCTTCAGATTATGTTTGCCTCTAATTTAAGCTTTGTTAATATCACACTAATATAATTACCATTTACCTTACATGTGAATGATTATGTTAATAAATTTACTTGTAGTTAGCTTAGTGGAAAGTGGTTTATGTGAGTGCACTTCCCATTTGCCTGGCTGGATCAGTCACCTCACTCTGTATCACTGATTGATCAAGTAAATCTCGAAGACTTTTCCCTGTTACTGTCCCATGTGATGTGTTTGCTGCAGTTACTGCTAACATTTAACACATACTGCTCGATAAATTTATATTAATAATGTTAAATTAATAATATATTATTATATAATATATGGAGGAGTTACGTGTTTCTATATACAACTTAACTGGTTCACATTTTATCAAGATTTAATTAAAAAATTACATATGGAAATTATTTAAATCATTTCGACTTCTTGCTGATATCTTTCAATGTATTTCTAATGTTCCATATGATGATGTTTTCAGTTTTCTCTGATTTATATATATTGACGGACTAATTTATTTCCATAAAGCTACTAATGCCTTCCTTGATTTTATTTATCTTTGTAATATTTTAATTCTGTTTTTTCCAAGGTAAATTCTTTCCTCAAATCTTTCACGTCACGTCACTGTGGGCTCACCTTCACATTTTACAAGGAATCTTATAGACACATCCGTCAGCATCAAAAGTTATTTTACCGTATTAAGATATTTAAATACAACTTTAATATTAAAAGTCTTAAGAAGAGAAGGCATATCAACCAAGCTTTCATGGTAAGGGAGAACCAACATATTTTTAGTTGAATAAGGTTGGTTGTCCCTTTTTGGATTGGTAAAAGTCTGGAACTAAGATTAAAACAACATAAATATAGCATTAGAACTTGTCAAGATTCTAATCTGTTTATTCATGTGAGAGATTTTTAACCATCCAATTGATTTTCAAAAAGTCGAGAAAGTTGTATCAAGCAAGTCCATGGTCGACAGGAATATAATTGAATCATGTTTCATAAAATTTTAAGCAGTTTTGAAAATAATATGAATATTTCTTTTGCTTTATATAAATTAGATTCATTCATAATTAATAAAATTTGGGAAGAATCAATTGGATCGATAAAATCTCTCACATGAATAAACAAAGCGTTAGAATCTTGTCCAGTTGTAATGCTATATTTGTATTGTTTTAATCTTAGTTCCAGACTTTTACCAGTTTGACTGTAATAAACTTTATCGCATATTTTACAAGGAATCTTATAGACAAAGCCGTAGATTGTAACAAATTTAGCTGATGCATTTCATGCAATAACTTTGCTAATAAGTCTAAAACGAAAGATTGGAAGAAGCAGACAGCCTTCGAATTCCTGAAGTGAGATCTGTTATTGATTAAAATACTGTAGAGCCCTGATTTCAGCGTATTTCTCGTTGTGCAGGAAGATGCTGGTGAGTTAGGAATTGCTTGCTATACTGTGGTAAGTTATCTCGGTATCAGAAGAATTACATCACTATATAGATGGAGGTACTCACTTTAATGGTACCTTTCAGCTCGTCGCCTCCCACTAAACTGTACATCACGACATATTTCCTCTTCTTTCATTCACAACAGGAAAAAATAATACAAGATTTGTGAAATGAGCTCTATGTTTCCAGCAATTCTGTGTGATAAAATTTCACCCGAAGAATATCTGGGCCATTTGTAAAGGGGTAACAACCAGAAAAAAAAATATGCAACGTGAATAACATAGTACAAAGATCAATCACATTCTATGTACAACTAGCACAACCCTCAAAATATGAATTTTAAATTTCAAATGAATCAGATGGGCTGCAGTCTGGGTGCCATCTATGATCTTGATTCCGATAGAAAGGTAATCTTTAAAGAAGTCGATTGTACTTGTCTGCAGTCAAAGATTATTATTTGTCCACAATGAGTTTTGCAATTACAAGCGTAATTATGTTAATGTATTGTAATTCGTAAGAATTATTCATATGAACCATAAAACATGGTTCTTGTTTCTAGTTGGTAGAAAGTGTCGTAGCAGCATAGACACTCAAACCTACTCAACCAGTAACATGAGATCAATGCAGATAGCACAGAAAACACATACGTCAAACAACAACAGGTTTCAGAGTCTTTGCAGCACGAAATAAATAGGCTTGCCTGGCTGTTTGTCACTGTCTGCAGTGTGTCGTATTGCGATTCATTTGCATGCATTAACATGATGTATACCCCACTCAAGGGCTGAGGAGGAAATCCATCTAAATGGAACGAACACTGCTGCCCTCTTCTCGGGTTTCTGTGGCATCCCCAACACATCTTGATTGAATGTAAACATTGCCTAATAATTTGCAGGCTAATGTTTGAACTAACTTGCTGGTAAATATAATAATGTAAGTCATAAATTATACTTTGTTTCTTACCATGGTGAGAGAGATGATTAATATCATACCACTCTTACTTGTTCTGAAGCTCAATGGCTGGGTTTTACTCAAGAATTATGTAATAATGTAATCGTATATGACAAGACTTTTTTATGTTCTATATTCTCTAGGGACTTTATATAAAGGTTTTTAGTTTCGCTATGTAATGGGGGCTTAGCATGAGTCTCTGGGAATGAGAGGTAATGATGTAAACCATTCATTCACTCTTTTTGTTAAGCAAATTATCTTAATATACACGATAACAAATAGTAATATGGCAAAGGGTTCGCCCAGTGGTGGGAAGTGTGTAGACAGCTAGTTAGTATCTTAGATAAACCGTCATAAGGTCCTATCTCACCACCTTTTTCATTCATTTTCTGTTTTATGGATAATAGTTTTTATTAAATAATTATTCAAAGGTAACAAAAGGAAAACGGAAAAATTCAACTCACTCCAACACACACCTCTGTTATTTCATGTAGAACACAATATGTTAATTTTTAGGCAGTACTAGTAAAATCTAAAGAAAATTTAAACAAATATCAATTACTCTTTTGTATATACCAGAAGATGTATCACAAAATTCTACATAACTTAAACTAAAACATCTTTAGCGAAATGTACCTCGCAAAATAAAATAGGAGAAAATGTACACTTTTCATTTCTTAACAAGAAGATTATAATATCATGTTGCTTCTCTTCCATTATATCCTGTACAGTAAAAAAAAACTTCAAAAATAAAATTTTATATATATCTTCAAATAAGTATATTTACATAGTAGTTTCTTTAAGAATAAAATATTCCGAAAGAGAGTATTTCCTATAACGAGAGAGGTGAATGATTGACGTTTACGTTTACCAACACTTGAACAGAATCATTGATGTTGTCAACATTCACTTTTGAAGAAATGTTAAAGTTAACTATGAATGAAACAACGTCAATAACAACCACATAAAAAAAAGTAGGTGAAAATGGGTTTTTCAACTTGGAATGTTTGATGGAACATTAAAATGGTATAAAATACCGACAGGTTGTTAGGTAAGACACATATGCAACAGTTAGGTATCTTTATTTCGAAACGTTTCGCCTACACAGTAGGCTTCTTCAGTCGAGTACAGTTGCATTGGAATGTTTGATCTTCCGTGACATCCTAGACATTTAATAACTCGATATTACACTCTTTTGAGACGTTAATGTATGAAATCTCTGTGCACAATCTGAGTACAATATTTCACTCTTCTCTTCACAAGTTCTATCAACGTCCAGGATGTGTCAGGTGCCGAGCTTCACACCAAGTAAAGCTTTAGTGCTCATTGTTGTTGCTTTATTTGTTACCTGTTCAATCACAGTCACCTGCTGAGGTGAACATTACTAACACAAGGTCTGGCCGGGAAAGAAATAACAGAAGTAATTCTCACATCATTCTTTTGAAGGTCGTAGGTACATAAATAATGACATGTAATTATGTTTCTCTATAAGATTAAAATTATTATCAACATTTCAACTCAATAGATTTGACAAGAGCTGTTATTGAAACGCTATTCACCCTGAATATTTAATGTAATAATTTATGCTTAATTATCAGAAAGTACTGCAGTGTTACTTAGGGGATATGTTAGTAAGAATAACATTATATTTTCAAAAAACATTAAATTTCATCCTGTTATCGTTAGATTCAACACAGAACACGTCATTCAATTAGCAGTATATATAATTTTAAAGATATTAAGAAAACGTTCTGTACCATTACACAACGAAACTCAAAGAAGACAGAGAGAGAGAGAAAGGAATAGGGAAGAAAGGGAGAAGAAGGAAGGGAGGTGTTAGGGAGAGTACGAGTTTAGCCTTACAAGAGATCATGTATCCAACTTGATGAATTTCAGAGTTTGTATGAACCGAGGAAGGTATCTCTATGTGGCACGGCTCCAGCCTCCTGTATGTCAGACCAAGAGAAAAGTATGATGCGGAGTGTAGCATCAATTTCTAATGTAATTAAATTTTAACCTTGATGATTTCAAACTAATCAGGATAGGTATTCATTAGTTATCACATGGACACTGACATCACTGACATCACATGGACACTGACATCACTGACATCACATGGACACTGACATCACTGACATCACATGGACACTGACATCACTGACATCACATGGACACTGACATCACTGACATCACATGGACACTGACATCACTGACATCACATGGACACTGACATCACATGGACACTGACATCACATGGACACTGACATCACATGGACACTGACATTACATGGACACTGACATTACATGGACACTGACATCACATGGACACTGACATCACTGACATCACATGGACACTGACATCACTGACATCACATGGACACTGACATCACATGGACACTGACATTACATGGACACTGACATTACATAGACACTGACATCACATGGACACTGACATCACATGGACACTAACATCAGAATTTCTTTGTTAAAACTGGCAAATTAGGACACACATTAGCCAGACTTTGCAATAAGAAACACCATCTTTGAAGCTAAGCGGGAAAGCATTATACTTTAATTTCATAAAAACCAGTATCCTGAAATACATCAGAATTTAAAGACTGAAGTTGCTCAGAATATGCAGTATCAACTTATCAACGCTGAAGGCTGAAGCCAGTTTCGTGAGTCACTCCAATATTTTTACATGAAAGGCAATATTTCACTTCTTTTAGGTATTTCCATGAAAACTATGGAAATTAGTACCTGAACTGGCCAAACTGAGTCCAAAATTTTCTCGAGTACGACTGACCAGCGATTTAAGTTAAAGCTAGAAAATAAGTAAGCATTAAAGTATATTATGTATATTTAACGGAGGGTTACTCAATAAAGTCAAACCCTCCGGTATATTAATAAATATAAAAATTTCTAGTTTGACATTACATAAATAGCCGGCACATAGGAGAATGAAGCTTATGACAACGATAAGTTGCGAAGGGAAGAGAAGCCAGTATATATACTAGAGGAGCTGAGGGGCGTGAGAACTAGGATGGAGAATAATAGTAGTAGTGGTAGAGGTAGTGGTGGAAGTAGTAGTACTAGTAGTAGTAATAGTATTAGTAGTAAACGAAAAAGGAACACTGCAGGTGAGATAATGGCCCAAGAGGGTGAGACCAAAAACACAGGGGAAAAAACTCACACGACAAAACTCACCTAGGCAGAAATGAAAGACAAAGAAAATAGGAAAGGGGAAGATGTAATGAGAGGAGGAAGTAAAGATCAGGTTAAGCCACGAGTGTTGTAAAGTTTGTAATCAGAAAGGAAGGCATCTACAGAGAAAAAGCCAGGAGAGACGAAAGTCCGTTTTATATGAGAAGACAGTTTATTAAATCGGAAGGGCAGACAAGGCGAGAATACGCAATGCGAAGATTGAAAATTTCTCAGTCAGTAATCTGAGTGTGACAAATGTGAGAGGTGCAGATAAAGAGAAATAAAAACATCATTACTTCCATTACTGCCTCTACCACTACTAATATATTTCTTTCTTGTTCTCCCGGCTACGTTTCCCTCTTGTACATTTACTGGTTCCCTTTTCTTCGCGCTCGTGTCTGACTAGTTAATGGTGAAGTCGGACAAAAACGTCGTCATAAGAGATATTCTCCAGGTATTGTAAAAGATCCAACAAAATTTTCACATACACAGCCTATACTCCATACAAGTTTCATTAAATTAGTTAGATAAATCAGCTGTTGCAAAAATTATAGCGTCTGTGGAATAAGAGGCACTCAGGTTCGATCCAGGGTAAAGGAGAATAATTCCAGTTCCTTGGATCAAGAGGCAGTCACGAGCAATAAGATAAAATAAACCAATAATATAAAATAATGCTATACTTTTACCAAGATTAAAAATAACAAGTTGGCGTCAACTCACTTTAGGCTGGATACACAAGTCTTGAAATTTTGAAGCCCTTCAAGAAACATTCTGAAATTATCTCATGGATGACAGTTTCAGTAATGGTCTACTTGCAGTTCCACAGAGACAGATGGCGCCTGCACTCTCGCCTCCACTCTGACAGGATATCAGATTGGAGGGAGAGAGTATGGAGGAGGTGAATTTATTCAGATATTTAGGAGTGGACGTGTCAGCAGATGGATCTATGAAGAATGAGGTGAATCATAGAATTGATGAGGGGAAAAAGGTGCACTGAGGAGTCTGTGGAGACAAAGAACTTTGTCCTTGGAAGCAAAGAGGGGAATGTATGAGAGTATGGTTATACCAACGCTCTTATATGGATGTGAAGCATGGGTGATGAATGTGGCAACAAGGAGAAGGCTGGAGGCAGTGGAGATGTCATGTCTGAGGTCAATGAATGGTGTGAATATAATGCATGGAATTCGTAGTTTGGAAATTAGGAGGAGGTGCGGGATTACTAAATCTATTATTGAGAGAGCAGAGTAGGGGTTCTTGAGGTAGTTCGGACATATAGAAAGGAAGGAACAGAATAGAATGACTTCGAGTGTGTATAAATTAATAGTAGATGGAAGGCGGGGTAGGGGGTCGGCCTAAGAAAAGTTGGAGGGAGGGGGTAAAGGAAGTTTTGTGTGCTATGGGCTTGGACTTCCAGCATGCCTGAGCGTGTTGGATAGGAGAGAATGGAGATAAATGTTTTTTTGAACTTGACGTGCCGTTGGAGTGTGAGCAAAGTAACATTTATGAAGGGATTCAGGGAAACCGGCAGGCCAGACTCGAGTCCTGGAGATGGGAAGTACAGTGTCTGCACTCTGAAAGCAAGATTGTTCAGCATTTAGTTTATGTATATCAATAATTAATGTTTATTTAACTTTTGGCTCATAACTCACATTTTTTTTTCACTGATCTTGAGGGAACACATAGTTCATTATGTTGATTTAACCAAACTCATTAACTTATAAAACTGACTTATTCCTGATCACAAGATATTTTCTCCAGTTAGTTAACAAAAACCAATATAATTAATAAAACTGGTAATCCTTTGTGGAAAACACATGAACCTTAATAAACATAAAATCTACAGTTATTACACTGCATATGACAAAATTTGCTGTTACAAAGCCTAACCCTTAGAAAATCTCCACCATTTCATAATTTGAACCAGGTGTGAGAATTTGCATGCACGAGATTCACTGTTATTTTTAAACATGTAATTTGGGTAAGATGCAACTAAGACAGTTATTATTCACCAAATTTAGTTACACCTCTGAAGTAAGTGGAACTTAAGTCACAATAGGTCGCAGAAAAGTGACTCCTCCGATGCCCATATTCCTCAACTACACTCACACCAAGCGGGACTTCATTATATATTAATATTTAAACCAGTAACTCTGGTAAAGTTGCATTCATGGACTCTAAAAAATGTTCTTGACTTGAATGAATACGTGTTAGTGCCTATTACATTTAATATTAACACTCAGCATTTGGACCATATGTGGAACCCTAACGTTACCTAGACACAGAAATTACGAAGGGCAACGTAAAACCAGTGCACAAAATAGGTGAGCGTTACTTATCCAAGGCGCGTTGCAGGGAAGCCACCAGCGTCCTTCAATTTTTCCAATTTTACCACTCTATTATAGTGGTTTCACATAAATTTCCTAACAATTCTGCAGTAGGGGACATTATGTATTTAATTGTCGTCTGAGACCGCTCCACTCAAATTTTGCCCCGATGACGTCCGATTCCATTCAACGATTATAGTGACCAGTCTTCCCCTATTTTTCCATTATGGCGTCCTCCTCTCCCCCTCACTCCGCGGCTGATGGTTCTTTATTCACTTGAAAATTAAATTTAGATCACCAGCAACACATTTTACAGATTATTTACATTTTTGAAATTTATACATGAAAAATTTTCCACGCCAGGTTTTGATTCAATCTGTTCAGAAAAGTTTTGCTTCAATCACGGGAAAGTGCTAAACTAGTAAGGGTCACATAGTGCCGGAGAAATAGAGGGTATTCAGACTATCCAAATAAGGGGAGGATAAACCCAGTTCTACTAATGAAGATGTACTCACCAGCATCATGGTATAAAGTGTAATAAGGTAAAATACTCCTCCATTAGTGAATAAAACTGGCATTTACAAACTCCATTAACAATACCAAAGTTTCTCCTTGATATACACTGATCTTCAGAGACTTGCAAAAGATATAGTAACCAATTCCATGAAAGATCTATGTGAAATTAAGTAGCTGGCACCTGATTGCTCTTCTCTGAACCTTCACTTATTAGTTAGCCAGGGTTGAAAATTTAATGGAGATCCAATAAGCTCTTTTGATTTTATAAACTTAAGCTTAGGAGGAAGTTAACGTCAAAAATTCAATACATTCCCCCGTGTAGCCGCTCAGTTAAGTTACACAATACTGAAGGCTTCTCTAAACTTATGAAAATTTAAAAAAAAAATCATTAGTTTTCAATATTCTGAATTGTTCTTTTTTGTAGTTTTATACCATTTAAAATAGTCCAATTTGAGAAAAAGTATATAAAAGTATATAAAAGTATATAAAAGTATATAAAAGTATATAAAAGTATATAAAAGTATATAAAAGTGAAAAAATGCTATATTCAGATTCCAGATTCAATTAAAGACACAATTAAGATGCATGAACATTCAAGTTTTTCAAGCAAACTAAGAGAGCCATCCTTTCGTTAAATGAAAAACCAATATACTTAAAAAAATGGCAAAGTGAAAATGATGCAGTGTTTTAATAAAACCTCTCAACACTGAGAACTCGAAGTCCTTTAATAGTTCTCCAGGAATTGCTCTGAATCCAGATTTCCAAAGTTATTTAAAATTTCATAAAAATCTCAGATTTACACCTTACTTGTTAAAGTTTATAAATGCAGTGGCAAAATATAATCTATAAGTTTAATATATTAACCTACTATCCTTCTTCTAAATAGTATACACGAGTCTCGAAAATTTCAAGCCGATCAGAGGACAACCACTGACACAGTGTCACGAAGCTTGCCCAAGACACATTACGTAAGTAAGCTTTGAATATTTGAAGCTTAAAGCATTCTCGAGTAATAAGTGAAAATTGGCGAGAAAGCAAACGAAATATACTATAAAACTGCTGACTTTCTCAATTTACTTTTCTCATTTACATGATATTTAAAATTTTCTAAATACTTGCCCCCCCAAAAAAAAAATTGATTTAGTTCTTTTAAAAAATCTAATTCGGTAAAATTGGCAAAAAAAAAAAAAACTAATAATAAGAGGTGTTCTCTAGCTATAATACGGAAAAAAATTACATAAAACTGGTAAATTAAAATTTACACAGCTGAACGTGAGTGACAAGCTGTGTATAAATAAACCCTAGTAATGGTAAAAGTTTGAAGCCGATCAGAGAAGGCATTCCAAGATTTTGTTAAATATTTCAGTAAAATATAAAATTTCCACTTATCCAGACTAAACTTATGAATGATAATCCTTATTTCAGAATACATCGTCATCAATATTTTGAAGCCAAAGAGAAGCATTCTTTACTTATTGAATTAAAAATAAGCATCACTGTTTATTAAAAAATAAATTGAAAATTATGATTTAAGTCACCCTATTTTCAGCGTGGGTCTTGAGTTCAGAAAACATAGGCAGTGGGGTTAATATTTTATAAGGCTTTAACCTCTAGACGCCAGTTTATATGCATAACACAAGCTAGAAGTAAATTCGTGTACTTTATCATATAACGTTGTATGAACATTTGCTGCCCAATGTTTAACTGGTCACTAAACATCTCGATCATAATTTTCAAAGGTTTCGAAAAAAATTTTTATTCCCATCTCAGAAAAACGAGTTTCCCAGGACACTGATTTTTGTACAGTAAAATAATCATCATAGGTACGATAATATTGTCTAATGTCTTTCTCCCTGTCAGATGCTTCCACAGTAAAAACAGGAATTTCCTACGTCTTCTCAAGGGTAACTTGTGCTAATTCAAGAGCTAGCGAAGCAGATGGATAAACCTAATCCACCTCCAGTTGCTCCTAGGGCTGTCGGATTACCTAGTACACGTTCAGGTGTATGATTAACAAAATTACAAGCAAGTTAATGTTGTGGGGAGCAAAGATTAGTACAAGGTCAGTGTGTAGCAGACACACCAAATGGAAAAATCATGTTGGATGAATCAAACCATAACTTGTTCCAAACTAACTGACGAAGATATCCGGCAGTTAAAATACAACTATATACATACACTCGCAATAAAAGGAGCAATATGCCAGCAGTGCTATTGAGAACCTCTGGATGTGAACTAAAATCAATATGTCGTCACTAAACTCCTAACTCGTTCTGGTGGGATTAACAAGTCAGTACTAAATATATTGCCCAGGTACTACCATCCATAATGTCAGACACTAATATCAAAAATTTCAGCTATTATCCAAATACATAATAACCATCACATCAGACATCAATATTACTAACCTGAGACACTTCAACCACTAGTTTCTTATTCCATAGTCACGAACTTCAGACATCACCACCACGTGTAATCTGAAACACTAAGACTGGTAACATTACACCACTATAATCCTAAGACATACCCTTCACAATTAGCTCTATACTATTGTTAAATACCTGCTTGTGAAGTGATTCTATTTTCAACATCTCGACTTCACAAAAATCCAAACCATTTGATTCCATAAAAATTATAACTATCTCTCGTTTAACAACTATCACCACAAACTATTCCTATTCCCCACCCACCATAAGCACAACCATCATTCACTATATTTAAATCCCCCCCACACAACATCCAGGTCCTCACGAAACCACAATTAATTTCAGAGTTAACTGAATGTCAAATTACTTGGATGACGAGTAAATCATTTTTGCTAGAAACAAAAAACAAAGTTCTCACTATTGAATTTATTGTTTACCTCGAGAGTAGTCAGAAAGGACCACAAATGAAGTATTTACTCAGGAGATATTCAACAAATTATGAGAAGAACCAAAGAGGATAACCCATGAAGAACTTACACAAGTGATACTCACCACACTGAAGGATCAGCCTGGAAGGAAGGCAGAAAATTAATTGATGCCAGTGGGACTCACCACTGAGCAGACATGAGGACACCAGTTGAAGAACATACTAAAGAGACTCTCACAACAATAACATTGCTCATCACATGCTTCCACTAATTTAAATCATAGTTTTCCTTTCATATTTCGTTTCATTTTCTACCGAACAAGAGCTGAGATTAATCTCTGAAGACTTAGACTCAGTTTCTACAGATTTCTTTTGCTTCATTAGTGTTTTTCTTCAGTCTTATATATTCTGGATTTCATTTAAGTGTTTTCCTTCCACTTGTTCTTCGGTTGTAACTGTGTAAGTTTATTCAGGTATACATAAATATAGTTACATAGATTATCATACATAGCAGCATATGTGTAGAGAACCTAGCAGGAAATCTTTCCTGGATTTATTTAAGTTTTATACATTATGCTACGTAATACAATGTTGTTGTTTTTATTTAATATTTTATCATTCATTTTAAAAACTAAAGTGAAATAATATATCGAATGTGATTACAATGCATAAGTTTATAATATTTTTTAAGCAAAGATTAATTAGAAGAGAGTTGTTACTAAGTCACTGACCTGAGGATGTGACAAGGACACACATCCCCTACACTACGTACACACATCCCCTACACTCACGTACTAACAGTACTGTTAGTACTGTTAGTACGTGAGAATTACACGTTTCAACTGCATTACCATGAGGACGAGAAACACACACTCATTAGACCACTACTGTCTGTACATGGGAATACACGCTACCAAAACAGCACTATATGGACGTGAAGCTGACATCCGACCACCAGAACAGTGAAAGTGAGACAAATACGCTGCCCGATATGTATTGCTAATTATGTTGAGGTACAGAGAGTATAGCAAATAGTAGTCACAGACGACCGTTGATCTTGCTTTATCATTTTAAATACATTGCGCAGGGGTCGCAGCTAATTCCTCATTGATGCCAAAGACTGGACAGAGGAGGTGTTCACAGCTAGGTTAGCTGTAGTAGCCAGATGGTCTCCCCATCGAAGAGGCCCGAGGTGACAGCTAAGTAATTGCATAACAGACAATAACAGTGTCGAGTTTCTTCCGCAGGCCGTGTCGCTCGCCTAGACCAGGAGATATGGAAAGAAATACTGAGTGAACCAGAAATATACTATATGTGGAGCAAAAAAATCCAACCGTGTTAGGAGAAAAAGAGTGGGTGTATGTAAGATAACTGCAGACAAACGCCGTGGATCAAAGGTGAAGTGGAGTCGTCGTTAGCTGTAGAAGGCAAGAAACGAGATCTTCAGCGGATAAGGAGGACCCATCAAGATTTATGTGTCTGCTCTTCGGTCCCGATGCCGTCCTTGACAACCCGCATGTCCCTACAACATTAACAACCCCTCCTCAGCCCTCTGGATAATACTTTTGATGCTTCCACGCCTCTCTCTCCACACACACACACACACACACACACACACACACATATTCCATCATTTCATTTACTGACTTCCCTGACAGTTGTGTGTGTGTGTGTGTGTGTGTGTGTGTGTGTACTCACCTAGTTGTACTAACCACAACTAGGCGAGTACAAATAGGTGAGTACACACACACACACACATACACACACACACAACTGTCAGGGAAGTCAGCAAATGAAATGATGGAATATGTGACAACAATATGCAAGGAAGCTAAGGAGAAGTTTGTACCCAAGGAAAACAAATAACGAGAAAGCGAGGATGAGCCCATGGTTCACCCAAAGGTGCAGGGAGGCCAAAACCAAGTGTGCTAGAGAATGGAAGAAGAATAGAAGGCAAATGACCCAGGAGAATAAGGAGAGTAGTCGTGGAGCCAGAAATGAATATGCACAGGTAAGAAGGGAGGTCCAACGACAATATGAAAATGAGTCTGTTGTAGCAAGCATTGAAATTTTGGTCAAAGCTTCACTCTTCAGGCATTATTTCTTAGAATCATGCCAAATATGAAGTTGATTAGTTGAGGTTAAGCCTACAGCATTTGCGATTGAAATTTGGAATGTCTGTATTACTGAGTAGTGCAGTGCAGTGTTTTAAGTACTGTATCTGTGTACTCTGCAGTATTTATAAACATTAACTGGAGTTGCCATTGCTACCGTCACCTTAATGGTCTATGACATTATCACCAAGAACGACCAAAGACTTGTTGCAAGGCAGACAGGATTTCCACCCGAAAAAAAATTATGTACAAAGATGGATCGCTAACGCATTCACCTCACACACTGAGGTCCGGAGTTAGAATCTTAGGTACGGCTGGAATACATTAGGACGTTTTTCCATAAGACACCTGTTGTCCCTCTTCACCCATCAGTTTAAAATGGGTATCTGGATGTTAGTGGACTGGTGTGGGTCGCATCCTGGGACAAAACTAACCCTATTTGCGGGAAATGTTCAGCATAACAAGTGGCTTTCTATAAAATAGTATGTTATTGATGTCAGCTATGGTCTGTATACCTTGTACATGTACTTGTAGAAATAATATTTAATATGTAAACTATAATATCTAAACTATTTAGAGCACCTCAGGGGACTCTGAATTTATTTTCTAACACGGAAGACAGAGGGGTATCATATATTCTAAGTAGGGTAAATATTATGCCAGATATCTGTCTTACACACTAAAAATAACTAATTAGAGTATGAGATGTCAGAGGAAGTGAAATGTAAAAGGTGCCTTAAATACAATTAAAGAGTGAATAGTGTCAACATTCATGCTCCATTCATTCGCCAAGGTCTTTAATACCATGGTGGATGCTGGGGATTGTGCCTTAAATATTTTGTTCAGTTTTTAAGCAACTGGTGTTGCAAGATGATGATCTTGCAACTGAAGGTTGTCTTATGGAGGATTTCATTAGTTCACTTTACTCTGATCTTCAGGGATCCATGAATGATCTTATACACAAAGATGACCAAGTCATCCTGACTCTCACTCTCATACTTAGTTATGTATATTAACTCAAATTAAGTTTAATTAACAACTGTCCATTAATAAACAGAAAGGTTCAGGTGGGGATCGAACCGCCGTCCTCATATTTACAGTCCGACACTCTACCGACTGAGCTAACCAAGAAAATTAATTAGAAGAATTCTGAATTAATTGTAATTGTATTACACTGTATTACAGAACACCACACAGCACAACGGTGCACAATACAGCTGTGTTATCCGTTGTGTTACCTTCAGTGTTATCTGCAATATTGGAATCAGCACATCATTCCTGATAACCAACTTCATGACGTTCTCTTTATCTGATAATTCAGACCTTCATCATTTTCTGGGGTGGGGCTGAGGGCGTCTCATTGTCCAGTTGACATTTCACAGATGAATCAGTCTTCCTTGTTTCAACCAGATGACTTTTAATAGTATGGCATATATAATGAATGGTACAGACAAGATCTTACACCTTATCACAAAGATAAAGAGAGAAACACAGAGAGAATAGGTAATATTAATTATAGAACTGCAATTATACATATATCACATTAAACAAGAGGTTCAAATTCAGTGATGACTTCCACTTGAGTCATTTCAGGCTATTGCCATTTAATGTGATACCTCACTGAAATAATAATTTTGCAGACATCACAATGAATGGTAAAGACAACTTCTTATAATTAGTGGCTGGGTGTAAGAGGCTGTCTTTACCATTCATTGTGATGTCTGCAATATTATTGTTTCAGTGAGGTATCATATTAGATGGCAGTAGCCTGAAATGACTCAAGTGGAAGTCATCACTGAATTTGAACCTGTTGTTTAATGTGATATATGTTAGAATTGTAATTTTATGATCAATATTACCTACTTTCTCTTTCTCTCTCTTCATCAGTTTATGGTGTTCTGTATTTCATAATTCAGATCTTCATCATCTTTTGTGGTGGGGCTGAGGGCTTCTCACTCTCCAGTGGACGTTTAACCGAAGTATAAGTTTTCCTTTCTGCATCTAGTAGGTGATGTTTAATCACTGACATCAGTACGCTCTTTTGTGGATTGTCGCAGGAAGTAACTATATCATTATTGACCTGACCAGGTTGATTGCCGTAATATCCGGGAAATACTTCATTCTTATGCAGTACCAGCGCCTGATGTCATCGGGGTCCGTGATCCTGGAACTAACAACAATATCCAGGAATGCTAACGCATGGTACGCGCAGGTACCCCCGTCTTGTTGTACATCATGAATAGCTAGAAGTCTTGTGAAACAGGGGTGCATGCTGTAGTAGTCATTTACCATGTCGTAGGCGCTGCGAGAATGGCCACCATCGTTGAAGAGTAAGGTCCCATCGTAGCAAGCATACAACGCAACACAGTGAGATTATTTGTCCATCAGTACAATGCGACCTTGGCCCTGGAGTATAGGAGACTTGCGAAGTAGCCTGTCACTGAAGATGAGTTTACAGATCTTACCGAATGCTCGAGGTGTGTTCCTAATAATGTTGTTGATATCACATACTCTTAATGGTTTGGTGGCCTCCAGGAGAGGGTGATAAACACCAAGGATTTGGACGTCCATTCTCTTCAACTCACTCAACACAAAGCTGGGTACTGGCGGGGCTCGAACCCGCGATGCTAGAGTTTTACAACTCGAGAGGGATACGCTAACCACTGGGCCAGTGAGGTATGAGAAAATATCTTCAACTAAACATATTTATACAAAGAATGTTCGCATAGGTGGCCTGGTGGTTAACGCTCTCGCTTCACACGGTGAGGGCCTGGGTTCGATTCCCAGCCAGAGTAGAAACATTGGACGTGTTTCTTTCCACCTGTTGTCTATGTTCCCCATCAGTAAAATGGGTACCTGGGTGTTAGTCGACTGGTGTGGGTCGCATCCTGGGACACTGACCTAAGGAGGCCTGGTCACAGACCGGGCCGCGGGGGCGTTGACCCCCGGAACTCTCTCCAGATAAACTCCAGAAACTCCAGATAGGTACCTTATTGTGGTAGTGATAATGTAGTATATTATATAGTGATAGTGTAACGTGATATAGTGAAGAGAGTGTTGCATTGCGCAGTATTGTGTGGTGCAGTGTTGTGCAGTGTTGTGTACTGTTGTGTAGTAGAGTGAAATGTTGTGTAGTGTAGTGTTGTGTAGTGTAGTGTTGTGTTGTGTAGTGTATTGTAGTGTAATGTTGTGTAGTGTAGTGTACTGTTGTGAAGTGTAGTGTTGAGTACTGTTATATAGTTTTGTGTAGTGTAGTGAAGTGTCGTATTGTGTAGTGTTGAGTAGTGTAATGTAGTGTAATGCTGTGTTGAGTTGTGTTGTATAGTGTAGTATAATGTAGCATTGTGTAGTATAGTGAAGAGCAGTGTAGTGTTGTGTAGTGATGAGTGGTGTACTGGAGTGTAGTGTTGTATAGGGTTGTATAGAGTAGAATAATGATGTTTTGTATTGTGTAGTGTTGTGTAGTGTAGTGAAGTGTTGTGTAGTGTTGTGCAGTGTAGTGTATTGTTGGGTAGTGTAATGTAGTGTTGAGTAGTGTAGTGTTGTGTAGTGTAGCATAGTGTCATGTTGTGTTGTGTAATGTATTGTGTATTGTGTAGTGTTGTGTAGTGTTGTGTAGTGTAGTGTAATTTAGTGTTGTGAAGTGTAGTGTAGTGTTGTGTAGTGTAGTGTTCATAGAGAAGTGTAGTGTAATGTAGTGTTGTGTTTTGTTTAATAGTGGGGTATTGAGTAGTTTAGTGTTGTGCAGTGTTGTGTGGTGTTGCATAGTGTTGTGTAGTAAATTGTAGTGTTGTGTAGTGAAGTGTAAAGTAGTGTTGTGAAGTGTAGTGTAGTGTGGTGTAGTGTTGTGTATTGTTTTCTAGTGAAGTGTAGTGTAGTGTACTGTTGTGTTGTGTAGTGTTATGTATTGTAGTGTTGTGTAGTGTAGTGTTCTGTAGTGCAGTGTAGTGTTGTGTAGTGTAGCATAGTGTTGAGAAGTGTAGTATAGTGTTGTGTCACCTCCACATTCCTCCACTACCCACAACACACTCGTCCAATATCCCCTCCACACTCCTCCACTAACCCCAACACAATCCTACAATATCCCCTCCACACTCCTCCACTATCCCCAACACACTCGTTCAATATCCCCTCCACACTCCTCCACAATCCCCAAAAAACCTCATCCAATATCCCCTCTATACTACTCTACTATCACCTCCACACTCCTCTACTATCCACTCCACACTCCTCCAAAACCCCCTCCACACACCTCCACTAACCCCAACACACTCCTCCAATATCTCCAATAAAATCCTCTACTATCCCCTCCACACTCCTCCACTATCCCCAACATACTAATCCAATATCTCCTCCACATTCCTCCACAATCTCTAAAACACTCCTCTACTATCCCCTCCACACTCCTCCAAAATCCCTAAAACACTCCTCTACTATCCCCTCCACACTCCTCCACTACCCCAAACACACACTTCCACTATCCCCTCCTCCACTATCCCCTAAGCACTCATCCAATATCCCCTCCACACTCATACAATATCCTCTCCACACTCATCCAATATCCTCTCCACACTAATCCAATATCCCCTCCACATTCCTCTACTATCCCCTCCACTCTCCTCCACTGTCCCCTCCACACTCCTCCACTATCCCCAACACACTTCTCCAACATCCCCTCCACACTACTGCAACATCCCCTCCACACTCCTCCACTATCCCCTCCACACTCCTCCACTGTCCCCTCCACACTCCTCCCCTCCCCCCTCCAGACACCTTTACTATCCCCTCTACACTTTTCCAATATCCTCTTCACAGTCTTCCACTATCGCCTCAACATTCGTCCAACATCCCCTCCACTATCCCCTCCACACTCCTCCAATATCCCCTCCACACTCCTTTACTATCCTCTTCACACTCCTCTGCTATCCCCTCCGCACTCCTCCAATATCCTTTTTACACTCCTCCACTATCCCCTTCGCATTCCATCACCACCCTTCCACACTCCTCCACTATCCCCTCCACACACCTCCTTAAAAACTCCACACTCCGGCGCCATCATTGCACACTCCTCAACTGTCCAATCCACACTCCTCCACTATCCCCTCCACACTTCTCTACTCTGCCCTGTACACTCCTCTACTATCCCCTCTACACTCTGCCACTATTCCTCCACACGACTCCACTATCCTCTTCACACTCCTCCATAACAAATCCACACTCCGCCACCACCCTTGCACACTCCTCAGCTATCCCCTCCACACTCCTCCACTACTCATTCCAAACTCCTCCACTTCCCCCTCCACTACACCTGCACTCTCCTCCACTATCCCCTCCACACACCTCCACTATCCCTTCCACACTCGACCAATATCTTCTCCACACTCCTCCACTATCACCTCCACAGTCCTCTACTATCCCCTCCACACTCCTCCACTACCCTAAACACACTCGTGCAATATCCCCTCCATACTCTTCCATTATCCTCAACACACTCCTACAATATCCCTTCCACACTCTTCTACTATCCCCAACACACTCGTCCAGTATCTCCCTCCAAACTCCACCACTATCCCCCCAAAAAACCTCATCCAATATCCCCTCCATACTCCTCTACTATCCCCTCCACACTCCTCCAACATCTCCCCACTCTTCCACTCTCCCCTCCACACTCGCCTAATATCTTCTCCACACTCCTCCACTATCCCCTCCACACTTCTCTACTATCCCCTCCTCACTCATACACTATCCCCTGAACACTCATGCAATATCCCCTCGACACTCCTCCGCTATCCCCTCCACACTCCTCCAATATCCCCTCCACACTCCTCTAGTATCCCCTCTACACTCAGTCACTGTTCTTCCACACTCCTCCACAATCCCTAAAACATTCGTCTACTATCCCCTCCACTCTCCTCTATTATCCTCTATTATCCCCTCCACTCTCCTCTATTATCCCCTCCACTCTCCTCCACTGTCCCCTCCACACTCCTCCACTATCCCCAACACACTAATCCAATATCCCCTCCACACTCCTCCACTATCCCCTCCACACACCTCC
Organism: Cherax quadricarinatus; assembly: GCF_038502225.1. Classification (NCBI taxonomy): domain Eukaryota; kingdom Metazoa; phylum Arthropoda; class Malacostraca; order Decapoda; family Parastacidae; genus Cherax; species Cherax quadricarinatus. The sequence goes on from NC_091301.1 coordinate 51,752,329, forward strand.
TTAAAAACTCCACACTCCGGCACCATCATTGCACACTCCTCAACGATCCAATCCACACTCCTCCACTATCCCCTCCACACTCCACCACTACCCCCTCCACACTCCTCCACTATCCCCAACTCACTCCTCCAATATCCACTCCACTCTCCTTTACTATCCCCAACACATTCCTCTACTATCCCCTCCACACTCCTCCACTATTCCCTCCACACTCATCCAATATCCCCTCCACACTCCTCCACTATCCCCAACACACTCTTCCTCTATCCCCTCCACACTCCTCCACTATTCCCTCCATACTCTCATCCAATATCCCCTCCACAATCTTCTACTATCCCCTCCACACCCCTCTACTCTACCCTCCACACTCCTTCACCAACCCTCTACACTCCTCCACTATCCCCTCCACACTCCATCACCACCATTTCACAGTCCTCCAATATCACCTTCACACTCCTCTACTATGCCCTCTACATTCCGCCACTATTCCTCCACACTACTCACTATCCCCTCCACACTCTTCCACTATCCCCTCCACACTCGACCAATATCTTCTCCATACTTCTCCACTATCACCTCCAAATTCCTCCTCTACCCCCAACACACTCGTCCAATATCCCCCCCATACTCCACCATTATCCATAACACACTCCTCCATTCTCCTCTCCACACTCGCCTAATATCCCCTCCACACTCCTCTACTATCCCCTACTTTCTCCTCCACTGTCTCCTCCACACTCCTCCACTATCCCCTCCACACTCCTCCAATATCCTCTTCACACTCCTCCAATATCGCCTCCACATTCGTCCGGCATCCCCTCCACTATCCCCTCCACACTCCTCCACTATCCCCTCCACACTCCTCCACTATCCCCTCGTCACCACCCATTCACAGTCCTCCAAAAGAGACAAGAAAATGAGTTAACAGACTTGGACAATATGACATCTTTGTAGACAAGAAGAAATGAAGTCCAAAGACAGCAGTGAAAGATCATTATGGTGCAGCCCAGCAGTGAGTATCTCACTTCATCATTATGGTGCAGCCCAGCAGTGAATATCTCACTACATCATTATGGTGCAGCCCAAGCAGTGAATATCTCACTACATCATTATGGTGCAGCCCAGCAGTGAATATCTCACTACATCATTATGGTGCAGCCCAGCAGTGATTATCTCACTACATCATTATGGTGCAGCCCAGCAGTGAATATCTCACTTCATCATTATGGTGCAGCCCAGCAGTGAATATCTCACTTCATCATTATGGTGCAGCCAAGCAATGAATATCTCACTACATCATTATGGTGCAGCCCAGCAGTGAATATCTCACTTCATCATTATGGTGCAGCCCAGGAGTGAATATCTCACTTCATCATTATGGTGCAGCCCTGCAGTGAATATCTCACTTCATCATTATGGTGCAGCCCAGCAGTGAATATCTCACTTCATCATTATGGTGCAGCCCAGCAGTGAATATCTCACTTCATCATTATGGTGCAGCCCAGCAGTGAATATCTCACTACATCATTATGGTGCAGCCCAGCAGTGAATATCTCACTACATCATTATGGTGCAGCCCAGCAGTGATTATCTCATTACATCATTATGGTGCAGCCCAGCAGTGAATATCTCACTTCATCATTATGGTGCAGCCCTGCAGTGAATATCTCACTTCATCATTATGGTGCAGCCCAGCAGTGAATATCTCACATCATTATGGTGCAGCCCAGCAGTGAATATCTCACTTCATCATTATGGTGCAGCCCAGCACTGAATATCTCACTTCATCATTATGGTGCAGCCCAGCAGTGAATATCTCACTTCATCATCATGGTGCAGCCCAGCAGTGAATATCTCACTACATCATTATGGTGCAGCCAAGCAGTGAATATCTCACTTCATCATTATGGTGCAGCCCAGCAGTGAATATCTCACTTCATCATTATGGTGCAGCCCAGCACTGAATATCTCACTACATCATTATGGTGCAGCCCAGCAGTGAATATCTCACTACATCATTATGGTGCAGCCCAGCAGTGAATATCTCACTTCATCATTATGGTGCAGCCCAGCAGTGAATATCTCAGTACATCATTATGGTGCAGCCCAGCAGTGAATATCTCACTACATCATTATGGTGCAGCCCAGCAGTGAATATCTCACTACATCATTATGGTGCAGCCCAGCAGTGAATATCTCACTTCATCATTATGGTGCAGCCCAGCAGTGAATATCTCACTACATCATTATGGTGCAGCCCAGCAGTTAATATCTCACTACATCATTATGGTGCAGCCCAGCAGTGAATATATCACTACATCATTATGGTGCAGTCCTGCAGTGAATATCTCACTTCATCATTATGGTGCAGCCCAGCAGTGAATATCTCACTACATCATTATGGTGCAGCCCAGCAGTGAATATCTCACTACATTATGGTGCAGCCCAGCAGTGAATATCTCACATCATTATGGTGCAGTCCTGCAGTGAATATTTCACTTCATCATTATGGTGCAGCCCAGCAGTGAATATCTCACTACATCATTATGGTGCAGCCCAGCAGTGAATATCTCAGTAGTAGTAACCAGTTACCAGTAACCAGTGTACCGTTGACTCAACGACCAACCGTCTCTGCCTGAGTCACTATCTGAACTCATATTGCGCTGACCTGGCATTATTCAAAGACCCTCTATGGGTACGTGGGCGGCCAGCCAGTCAGTCAGTGTTAGGAGTGTGAGCAAGGAGGCAGGCCACGGCTGTAAGGGCGCAACCCACCTTATCTGTAATTATACGCACTACCAGCCTACGTGAGTATTTCTTACCTAATCCACGTGTCGAACTCCCACATGATAAATTACAGATAAGGTGGGTTGCGCCCTTACAGCCGTGGCCTGCCTCCTTGCTCACACTCCTAACACTGACTGACTGGCTGGCCGCCCACGTACCCATAGAGGGTCTTTGAATAATGCCAGGTCAGCGCAATATGAGTTCAGATAGTGACTCAGGCAGAGACGGTTGGTCGTTGAGTCAACGGTACACTGGTTACTGGTAACTGGTTACTACTACTGAGAAATATCTCACTTCATCATTATGGTGCAGCCCAGCAGTGAATATCTCACTTCATCATTATGGTGCAGCCCAGCAGTGAATATCTCACTTCATCATTATGGTGCAGCCCAGCAGTGAATATCTCACTACATCATTATGGTGCAGCCCAGCAGTGAATATCTCACTACATCATTATGGTGCAGCCCAGCAGTGAATATCTCACTTCATCATTATGGTGCAGCCCAGCAGTGAATATCTCACTTCATCATTATGGTGCAGCCCAGCAGTGAATGTCTCACTTCATCATTATGGTGCAGCCCAGCAGTGAATATCTCACTACATCATTATGGTGCAGCCCAGCAGTGAATATCTCACTACATCATTATGGTGCAGCCCAGCAGTGAATATCTCACTACATCATTATGGTGCAGCCCAGCAGAGAATATCTCACTACATCATTATGGTGCAGCCCAGCAGTGAATATCTCACTACATCATTATGGTGCAGCCCAGCAGTGAATATCTCACTACATCATTATGGTGCAGCCAAGCAGTGAATATCTCACTTCATCATTATGGTGCAGCCCAGCAGAGAATATCTCACTACATCATTATGGTGCAGTCCTGCAGTGAATATCTCACTTCACCATTATGGTGCAGCCCAACAGTGAATATCTCACTACATCATTATGGTGCAGCCCAGCAGTGAATATCTCACTTCATCATTATGGTGCAGCCCAGCAGTGAATATCTCACTACATCATTATGGTGCAGCCCAGCAGTGAATATCTCACTACATCATTATGATGCAGCCCAGCAGTGAATATCTCACTACATCATTATGGTGCAGCCCAGCAGTGAATATCTCACTACATCATTATGGTGCAGCCCAGCAGTGAATATCTCACTACATCATTATGGTGCAGCCAAGCAGTGAATATCTCACTTCATCATTATGGGGCAGCCCAGCAGTGAATATATCACTACATCATTATGGTGCAGCCCAGCAGTGAATATCTCACTACATCATTATGGTGCAGCCCAGCAGTGAATATCTCACTACATCATTATGGTGCAGCCCAGCAGTGAATATCTCACTACATCATTATGGTGCAGCCCAGCAGTGAATATCTCACTCACGTGACTCCCAAGTGCCAAGACTATATATTTCTGGTGGAACACAAACTAACTCGGCAGGCTTTTGTATGTGTTGGTTGAGACGAAACCAACGTATGTGTTGGAGCTGACAATGGAACCATTTATCATCTTGATATGTTGCCTGGTCATCCGGTCCATTATTTCATCTGTCAGCTTTATATATATATATATATATATATATATATATATATATATATATATATATATATATATATATATATATATATATATATATACATACATACATATATATATATATATATATATATATATATATATATATATATATATATGTCGTGCCGAATATGTAAAATTGGTCAATTAGCAAGAACTCATTTAAATTTAGTCCTTTCTAAAATTTTCTCTTATACGTTTAAAGATATATTTTTTTCATTAATGTTGATGTAAAAATTTTTAATTTTGCTCCAAAAGAATCTTAGAAAACTTACCTAACCTTATTATAACAAGAACAATTTATTTTAGCCTAACCCAACTAAATATATTTTAGATTTGTTTACAGTAATTTAATACTAAACAAACACAGTGAAATATATTTTTTCGTCAGGCTCAGAATAATTTTGGCGAAATTATTGCATACACAAATTTTCGCTTGTCCTATATGGCAAGATGAGCGTTGCTATTTAAGCCAAGATCGCAAGTTCTGCCTATTCGGCACGACACGACATATATATATATATATATATATATATATATATATATATATATATATATATATATATATATATATATATATATATATATATGCAATAAGATCACAGTAAACAGGTGATTTCATAATATGCAAAACAACCACTCTGAAAGAATAGAGAAATTCCAAGCGCTTTCGTGACTACTCACATTATCAAGGAACTATGACATAGTTCCTTGATAATATGAGTAGTCACGAAAGCGCTTGGAATTTCTCTATTTTTTCAGAGTGGTTGTTTTGCATATATATATATATATATATATATATATATATATATATATATATATATATATATATATATATATATATATATTAACCACGAACGAGTGGTATACAATCAATAAAACACTGCGACTAGCCAGGGGAACGAACCCGTGTTTTTTAGCCCACATCATGGTGAGCGAAAATTCATGACCCTTTAACCCACTGGACCATAATATCCTAAACACAAATTGAGCCTAGCGAACTAGACTCAGAGCTAATTTCGTTCTACTCCTCGTTTGGTGTACTAGCCTCCACGAGCAGTATATACTGTATTGTAACCACGAACGTGTGGCATTTAATCAATATCAACACTGCGACTATCCGGAGGATCAAACCGGTGTTGTTTCCCCCCGCCTCATGGTGAGCGAAAATTCCACTATGCTCTAACCCAAGGAACCATACAAAATTGCAAGAATTATGCACCCAGCAGACCTAGGTGTTGTACCGTGATCCGAGGACATACGATGGTGTGGGTGCCTCAGAGGTAACTTCATTCTAGTCCCCGTTTGCTGTACTAGCCTCCACAAGCAGTATATATCTTATTGTAACCATATATACGATATATACAAACTAAGTGTGCTATAGAATGGAAAAAGTTTAGAAGACAAAGGACCCTGGAAAATAAGATTAGTCGAGCAGCCAGAAACGAATATGCACAGATAAGGAGGGAGGCCCAGTGGAAATATGAAAATGACAAATCGTCGATAGCCAAGGCTGACCCAAAGTTGTTGTACAGCCACATTAGGAGAAAAACAGAAGTAAAAGACTTGGTAATCAGGATGAGGAAGGAAGGAGGGAAGATCTCAAAAAATGACCAAGAAGTATGTGAAGAGCTCAACTTGAGGCTTAAGGAAGTTTAAGCCCAACATGAGGTTTAACGAAGTGCCTGACACAATACACAACCAGGGAGGAGGTGAAGAGGCATCTAAGTGAATTAGTTACCAAGAAGGCGGAGGGACAGGGCAACATCTTTAGATGGCTCCTGAGAGAGGGAGCAGAGACGCTGTGAGTACCACTAACAACAATATTCTGAGGTGCACATCATCCAAATAACTGCTGCAGCATATGGGTGCCTAGTGAACATAAGAATAGCGTTTCGACAGTTTAGAACCCACGTCTGGTCATTAATATTAAGGGTTATGTCATACGAGAAGACGTTAAAGGAAATCGACCTGAAGACACTAGACAGGAGGGGTAGGTGGCCATGATAACGACATATAACATACTGAGAATAAGTGACCAGATGGCGAGGGAGAGGATGTTTCAGAGATGGGTCACAGCAACAAGGGGTCACAATTGGAAGTTCAAGATTCAAATGAATAACAGTGATGTTAGGAAGCATTTCTTCAGTCACAGAGTTGTCAGGATGTGGAAAAGTCTGGGAAGTGATTTAGTGGAGGCAGGAACCAAACACAGCTTTAAGAGGTATGATAAAGCCAAGAGCTGTGAATCGACCCCTGCAACCACAACTAGGTGAGAACAACAACAACAACACCAACACACACACACACACGCACACACACACACACACACACACACACACACACACACACACACACACACACACACACGCACCTACCTGGAGCCACATGGGGTCCCAAAACATGGAGAGCCAGGATGATGGATGTGGTACTGGAGAACCTCATGCATCAACATGTTAAGGATACTACCAGAGAGGGGAGGATGAACCAGCAAGACTGGACCTTGTGTTCACCCTGAGCAGTTCAGACATTGAGGACATCACATATAAGATGCCCCTAGGAGCTAGTGACCACGTGGTTCTGTGCTTTGAATACATATTGTTACAAGTGGAGAGGGTAACAGGAGTTGAATGGGAAAAGCCAGACTATAAATGGGGGGATTACATTGGTTTGAGAAACTTCCTGCAAGAGGCTCAGTGGGTCAGAGAACTGGTAGGAATGTCGGTAAACAAAATGATGGAATACATAACAACAAAATGCAAGGAGGCAAAGGAAAGGTTTATTTCCAAGGGCAACAGAAATAATGGAAACACCAGAACGAGCCCCTTGGTTTACCCGACGGTGTGAGGAGGCAAAAACCAAGTGCAATAGAGAATGGAAAAAATACAGAAGGCGAAGGACACAGGAAAATAAGGAGATTAGTCGAAGAGTCAGGACGAGTATGCAGAAGTGAGGAGGGAGGCCCAGTGACAGTATGAAAATAACATAGCATCGAAAGTCGGGTCTGACCCGAAACTGCTGTACAGCCACATTAGGAGGAAGACAGCAGTCAAAGACCAGGTGATCAGGCTGAGGAAAGGTGGTGGGAAACTCACAAGAAACGATCACGAGGTATGCGAGAAGCTCAACATGAGATTTAAGGAAGTATTTACAGTAGAGACAGGAGAAGACAGCACAGAGGGGAACACCAACTGGGAATATACCAACAGGTGCTGGATGACATGCAAACAACGGAGGAGGAAATGCAGAAGCTGCTAAGTGACCTCTATATCTCAAAGAAGAGGGGTCCGGACATCTCCCCGTGGGTCCTTAGAGAAGGAGCAGAGATGCTGTGTGTGCCACTAACCACAATCTTCAATACATCCCTTGAAACTGGGCAACGACCTGAGGTATGGAAGACGGCAAATGTAGTTCCAATTTTTAAGAGACAGAAACGAGGCACTAAATTACAGACCAGGGTCTCTGACGTGTATAGTATGCAAAGTCATGGAGAAGATTATCAGGAGGAGAGTGGTGGAGCACCTCTAATTGAACAAGATTATAGACAACAGCCAGTACGGATTCATGGAAGGCAAACCCTGTGTCACAAACCTTCTGGAGTTTTTTGACAAGGTAACAGAAGAAAGACATGAAAGAGAGGGGTGGGTTGATTGCATTTTCTTGGACTGCAAGAAGGCCTTCCACACAGTTCCTCACAAGAGATTAGTGCAGAAACTGGAGGATCAGGCACGTATAACAGGAAAGGCACTGCAGTGGATCAGAGAATACCTGACAGGGAGGCAATAACGAGTCATGGTAGGTGATGAGGGTTTACAGTGGGCACCTGTGACGAGCAGGGTCCCACAGGGGTCAGTGTTTAAACCAGTGCTATTTTTGATATATGTGAATGACATGATGGAAGGGATAGGCTCTGAAGTGTCCCTGTTTGCAGATGATGTGAAGCTAATGAGAAGGATTAAATCGGAAGAGGATCATGCAGGACTGCAAAGAGACCTGGACAGGCTGGACACGTGGTCCAGCAACTGGCTTCTCGAATTCAACCCTGCCAAATGCAAAATCATGAAGATTGGGGAAGGGCAGAGAAGACCGCAGACAGAGTATAGGCTAGGTGGACAAAGGATGCAAACCTCACTCAAGCACGTCTCCGAAGGCACACATCAACCAGATAACTGCTGCAGCATATGGGCGGCTGGCAAACCTGAGAATAGCGTTCCGATACCTTAGTAAAGAATCGTTCAAGACACTGTACACTGTGTATGTCAGGCCCATACTGGAGTACGCAGCACCAGTTTGGAACCCATACCTGGTCAAGTACGTCAAGAAATTAGAGAAAGTACAAAGGTTTGCAACAAGACTAGTTCCAGAGCTCAGGGGAATGTCCTACGAAGAAATGTTGAGGGAAATCGGACTGACGACACTGGAGGACAGGATTGTCAGGGAAGACATGATAACAACATATAAAATAATGCGTGGAATAGACAAGGTGGACAGAGACAGGATGTTCCAGAGAAGGGACAAAGAAACAAGGGGTCACAATTGGAAGCTGAAGACTCAGACGAGCCACAGGGATGTTAGGAAGTACTTCTTCAGTCACAGAGTCGTCAGGAAGTGGAATAGCCTAGCAAGTGATGTAGTGGAGGCAGGAACCATACATAGCTTTAAGACGAGGTATGACAAAGCTCAGGAAGCAGAGAGAGAGGACCTAGTACCGATCAGTGAGGAAGCGGGGCCAGGAGCTGAGTCTCGACCCCTACAACCACAATTAGGTGAGTACAATTAGATGAATACACACACACACGCACGCATGCACGCACACACACACACACACACACACACACACACACACACACACACACACACACACACACACACACACACGCACACACACACACACACACACACAAACACACACGGGAGAGGACATGAGAGATAAGGGGGACATGATAACGACATACAAAATACTGAGAGGAACTGACAAGGTGGACAAAGACAGGATGTTCCATAGATGGGACACAGCAACAAGGGGACACAGTTGGAAGTTGAAGACACAGATGAATCACAGGGATGTTAGGAAGTATTTCTTCAGCCACAGAGTAGTCAGGAAGTGGAATAGTTTGGGAAGCGATGTAGTGGAGGCAGGATCCATACATAGCTTTAAGCAGAGGTATGATAAAGCTCACGGCTCAGGGAGAGTGACCTAGTAGCGACCAGTGAAGAGGCGGGGCCAGGAGCTTGGACTCGATCCCTGCAACCTCAACTAGGTGAGTACAACTAGGTGAGTACACACACCCGACAGCTGTCATTGTCAGTGAACAACCTGAGTAGTGTTTAACAATCGTCTCTAAATCAGAAAAGGGAGGTGAGGATTACAACTGATATAAAACTATCCGAACGTAGAATCAGTGCCAGGAGTAAGGTTGAGCCGAGTGCCGGGTGTTGGCAGTGGTGCCACCAGCCAGTATCTCGAAATTCAAAATTAACGAATATGATCACCCAATGATATAAGAGAGGAAAAAGGATAAACGACGTAGTACATAGCAAAGCAATCTGAAGGTGAGGGGAATAACGATAAAGCAAGTGAATAATAAAACAAAGTGAGGGGAGAGATAAGAAAAAATGAACAGATTATAACCAGTTTTTCTCGAGCCTCCGGTGTTTTTACCTGTTTTCTGAAACAAGTGAGGAAAATAACGACTTAAAGCATTCACCTGGTAGATAATGCAAATGAGCAATGTGAATTGAATAACTGAAGATAATCAAACAAGAAGGAAAGTGAAGTCACACCGAGAAGCATCGTACAGCCCCAACAGCCGGGATCCAGACAACATCTCTGCCAGGTGTAATGTACATACCGATGTTGTGATTGCATGTCATGTTGAGTGGTCAGAGCGGGTCCTGCATCGCTGGTAGCTGGGGGTCACACCCATGCACGTGTGTATTGAGTCGTAGAGGGATATCAGGTTTATGAGTTTTAGGGATATCAGGTTTATGAGTTTTAGGGATATCAGGTTTATGAGTTTTAGGGATATCAGGTTTATGAGTTTTAGGGATATCAGGTTTATGAGTTTTAGGGATATCAGGTTTATGAGTTTTAGGGATATCAGGTTTATGAGTTTTAGGGATATCAGGTTTATGAGTTTTAGGGATATCAGGTTTATGAGTTTTAGGGATATCAGGTTTATGAGTTTTAGGGATATCAGGTTTATGAGTTTTAGGGATATCAGGTTTATGAGTTTTAGGGATATCAGGTTAATGAGTTTAATGAAGACCATAGAAATAAGGCAGAGAAGACAAATAACACGGAAATATTGAATAAACTCAAAGTCAGAAGGTCAGACATCACAAAGATTCAGAAGTTCATTGTTGAAAGTTCTCTTGATGAGATCAAGAGTGTTGGAAACCAGAGGAGTGTCGGTACGTGAGTCAGTGAGCAAGGCTTCACACCTGTCGTTAATTAAACCTCTCTCGAAACCATACTAAGACTCGTTAATCAAATTATGTTCCTTAAGGTGTTGTTAAAATCAGCTATAATTGAGTCAGTGAGCAAGGCTTCAGACCTGTCGTTAATTAAACCTCTCTCGAAACCATACTAAGACTCGTTAATCAAATTATGCTCCTTAAGGTGGTGTTAAAATCAGCTATAATTGACTCGAATAATTTGCCTGCAATAAACATCAGGATTATTTAATTGCAGTTTGATTGAATGTACTTATTTCCTGATTTAAATGTAGCAATTACATCTTCCACATCTTCGGCACATCAGTTAGGAAGGATGCACTAAACACGTTCATTAGCGGCTGACTAAAATGCAACTTTAGCGGCTGACTAAAATGCAACTTTAGCGGCTGACTAAAATGCAACTTTAGCGGCTGACTAAAATGCAGCTTTAGCGGCTGACTAAAATCCAACTTTAGCGGCTGACTAAAATGCAACTTTAGCGGCTGACTAAAATGCAACTTTAGCGGCTGACTAAAATGCAACTTTAGCGGCTGACTAAAATGCAGCTTTAGCGGCTGACTAAAATCCAACTTTAGCGGCTGACTAAAATGCAACTTTAGCGGCTGACTAAAATGCAACTTTAGCGGCTGACTAAAATGCAACTTTAGCGGCTGACTAAAATGCAGCTTTAGCGGCTGACTAAAATGCAACTTTAGCGGCTGACTAAAATCCAACTCTTTGACCTGCTTTGATAAAACAAACATTGCTATTAGTGCTGGCAACGTCACATTACAATTTGGAGACGGACGGAGAATCGAGCCTTCACCATTCCTTGCAATAAAAGACCCACACGGGCGAGATAACTTACAGCAACGAGTTACATGAACAGCGGCGTATCTACGAAAATTACCACCTACTGCAAGCACTGAAACTGCGCCCTTGTCCAAACATCTGACACCCGTATTTTACATAACTTTGCCATAAAATCAACTCAGAACTGCTCAGTGGTGCCACCCTTCAGGTGGCACCCTTCAGGTGGCACCCAGTGTACGTGCCATGTCTGCCGTACCTTAGGTGCGCCATTGTGTTACATGAATGTAATCAGAAATTTTAATTAAATTTTGTATAAAACAGTAATAATTATCACTATGAATATCATCGTAATTATTATTATTATTTAAATATATAAATATGTATATCATGTTAAATAATATATTTATAATTAGAGTATAAATTATATGATAAAATATATATTAACTTCTTGTACTAGTGTGGACCTGTCATCAGTCCTCCGTCTTCCTGCCTGGAGTCTACCTGGAGGGTGGTCCAGGAGGCAACGCCCACACTGCCCTGTCCTTGAACAAGCTTCCTGGTGTATCAGGGCCTGATCAACCAGACTGTTACTGCTGGCCACACATAGTCCAATGTACGAGCCAAAACCCGGCTAATCAGATACAATAGGTATATGTCCAGGTCCATTTGAAGGCAGCCAGGGTCTTCTGGTAATTCCCTTATGCAAGGTGGGAGGGTACTGAACAGTCTTGGGCTCAGGACAAGTATTGTGATGCCCCTGCTTGTCACTGGGGTATATTGCACCGTCTGCCTAGTCTTCTTTCGTAGGAAGTGATTTTTGTTTGTAGATTTGGGACTAGTGCCTCTAAGATTTTCCACGTGTAGATTATAATGCATCTTTCTCGCCTGCGCTCCGGGGAATACAGGTCAAGTGACTCCCAGTAATTAAGGTAGTTCACTGGATTTATATATGCATAGAAGGTTCTCAGTACATTCTCTAGATCTGCGGTTTCATCTGCCTTGAATGGAGGTGAGTACAGCAGTATTCCAGCCTAGGAAGAGCGAGTGATTTGAAATAGATAACAAGCGGCATGGCATCTCTTGTTTTGAAATTTTTCATTATCTATCGGTTTTATCCGGAAAACAATTAATGTACTATCAGAAGGAATTTACTCATAGGATTTACTGGACATGCGTTCGTATTCAAGTTATTGAATTCAAAGGACAAGTAAAAGCATTGCAGGTTCATCTCATTAGAAATTGATTGAGACGTGAAACTAACTGAAAGCGGAATTACTGGAGATCCTCTGGGTGTACCCGCCCCATCCTGCCAGCACCAACAGGGATTTTAACGGAATTTGCTGAAATTCAACAACCAGGAATTATCCAGAATGAGAGAGATATATCCTGGGAAAGTTTGCCACCTTGAACAGGCGGGCTGCTAGGAATCTCTGTCAACCTAATAATGGTTGGCTCGGTTCTCTCTCCAAGCCTTCAAGATGCTGCAGAATATCTGTTGATATGTAAAAATTTAGTTATTTAGGGAAAATCTCAAGAAGTCTTTCATGGTCATCTGCGTTACTTGTAATGAGGTTAATATTCTTACTGAGACACTGACCTGTCAGTGGATAATACCACTGTGCCACTGTCTTGGTATGTCTGAACTGTCAGTGGATAATACCATTGTGTCACTGTCTTGGTATGTTTCAACTGTCAGTGGATAATACCACTGTGTCACTGTCTTGGTATGTTTGAACTGTCAGTGGATAATACCATTGTGTCACTGTCTTGGTATATTTGAACTGTCAGTGGATAATACCACTGTGTCACTGTCTTGGTATGTTTGAACTGTCAGTGATACCACGATGTTACTGTCTTGGTATTGCTGGACTGTCAGTGGATAATACCACAGTGTCACTGTCTTGGTATGTCTGAACTGTCAGTGGATAATACCACAGTGTCACTGTCTTGGTTTGTCTGGACTGTCAGTTATAGCAGATATTAAAATCTTCCGGTATTATTGTCTCACAATTAAGTTCAGTTGTGGAAATGACTCGAAAAGTTTCCTAAGAACTGATTATGGGTGGGAATGCGGTAACTAGGTCTTGCTAGTATGGGTTTGGTCTTTGGCAGCACCACCTCCAACTATAGCATCTCCGGTTTACTGTTATATAAACACATATTTCCCTACCTTGTCTGTTTCTATCCAGGCGTTTTATATTGTAACCTATTTAAACTTCATTGTCAATCACCGCCCCATCTAACCAGGATTCGGAGATGGATGTAACTGCCGCCTTAGTCTTGTTTGCTAGAATCATGACTCACGAAATCGTAATGACACGATTGCCAACAAACCATATCACGGGTGGGAATAGAACCCGCGATCGTTCTGGTGTTTTGAAATTCTGTGATTGCGGGTTCTATCCCCACCCGTGGTATGGTTAGCTAGAATTATAATCTATGATGTTTTGGGTTGAAGTGATCTAGCACTGACGTGAGTGAAGACTTGCTTTTATGAAACAGCCATAATCACCTGTTTACAGGTGATTATGGCTGATGAAAAAATGTTTGACAAATCAAGGTCGGCATTTCTAAAGGGTAATAGAGCTAAAGTGCATTTGTTCCATATAAACTGATGTGTAGCACCGTTAAAATAATCAAACATACATCTGTTGTGCACCAAACCCACACGCAATTTACTGTTGTTGCTCCAACCCTTAGTGCAATGTAGATATATAGGTGCATTTTCTACAGTTAGGTCTAATGTTATTTGGTCTTTTAACAACACTGACTCTGCGGCCTTACCTAGTCCTAAGCATGCATCACAGTCATCACTCCAGGCTACTAGTTCATCATATTCCTCGTAACTTATACAGTGAATACACTGCAGCTGCCACAGTGAGCACATGGGCACCTTGTTCGTCTCTTTATCACCTATATATTAGTGTGTTCCTGGATTTCTTTGAATACCACCGCATAACAGTGCCATAATTAGTGCTGCACGAAATTATTTTGTTTGAAGGAACGTGCAGTGTTACCATACTTTGCTGCCGTAGTGATATGATCGCTGTTGACGGGATGGCAACTATGAGTCTTTCACTGTCTAAGGTGCCAATAGTTAAGTCGTCTTTTCCAACCTGCACGACTGATCCCCATCTGCACTGACTTGCAGAATAAACATAAAAATGATTATGACAGTCCTCACCCCTCTCCTGCCTGCCATCATCTCACTTATATTTACTCCCTTTAACATTTACTTTCACAATACAATTTGTTTCTTTTTTACAAATCCTCGGTTCACAGTTCGGCAAACAAGCTTAGAGGCAACATTTAAACTCTCCTCGAAATATTCACCACTTCCTCATCCTCCAGTAGCTGGTGATAACTGGCAGCTTCTTACAGTCAGGTTTCCTGTTACGTTAACTGTTCCCTCACTTACACTCTCCACATCGATTTACCCTTTTCTAGGGACAGTTTTCCCACCTGGCAGGTTAAATAGCTTCTTCATCATTTGACAGTTTGTTTCCAAGGTGCCACCTCCATCCCATCTGATTAGGCTGGCATCGCTGTTGTTTCAGTTCACACAATTCAGCTAGGGAAGACCCTCCTCTTTGGACCTAACCGTAGGGTTGATGTTACAGCAACTATGATCCAGTGTCCTCTTCCTTTCCTTACTCAGTATGTTGGGAAGAACCGTCTCTGTGGACCTGACTATATGGGTGATGTAAGCGGCGATTATCCAGTATCCTCTTGTTTCCTACACTCGGCATGTTAGGTTTATCTCCCTCTCCTGCATAATTCTCATACCGTTGCAGTTCCCATGGCTGGTTCCCGTCTGTGGCTCCTGTTTACCTCTGTACATGATCAGGGAGAACCTAAGTTCACCCTGTCACCTGTGCTAAAGGCTTGGGCATCAAGCGGACTTGAGTGTGTTAGAGAAGATTTAGAAAGGCAAGCAGTATTTTTTATTTGACATGATGTTAAAAGTGTGTGGAAGGTAACATTTATAAAAGGGACTCAAGGATACTGAGTTCTGGAGTTGGGAAGAAAGGGTGAGGCTGTTGCAGTTCAGCTGCGATCTCTGCACGACTCTAGCAAGAAAGTGTTAGAATGAATAACGCTAAAAGTAATTCTCCTTTTCCATCTCCTTTGGTGGGAGATGGGCACTGCGTAAAAAAAAATGATGGTTGATAAAAAAACAAACAAATTTCAGGTAAGAAAAATTGGTAAAACATCAAAATATAATTAAAGAACTCTGCAGTACCCAGGTGCCTCAAACTTTAAATTAGTTATTTTTGAAGTTTCTTGACCTCCGCATGAACCAAATACATGATCTGTGTTATGTAAGTCAACAGCGGCACTTCCCTGCTCCATGAGATAGTACCCCATTCCAAACTACCATCCCTCCATTTACTCCTAAAAGAACTTCTTA
Source organism: Cherax quadricarinatus (assembly GCF_038502225.1). Lineage (NCBI taxonomy): Eukaryota > Metazoa > Arthropoda > Malacostraca > Decapoda > Parastacidae > Cherax > Cherax quadricarinatus. The sequence goes on from NC_091301.1 coordinate 51,768,370, forward strand.
AATCACAAACAAGGCTTCACCTTTAAACCAAGCAGGATGCCTTAAGCTATATTGATAACTCAGTCACACTGCACACTCAAAAATTATTTATGTTGATGGTTGTGTTCGCCACCCACGGGTGTAGCTGGTATGCTGCTGTTGTCACACAGCGACGGTTCTCATAAAGTAATTGGAACAAGCATTAATAAGTGGGCCTCTACCCTTTAATCAGAACCGTTTGCCATAGTCCTTGTGCTCAAATGCGTCCATGTATCGAAGGTTGACACCCTAATTGTAACTGAGTGTCTATCATGTATAAATGCACTCAACTCATTAATTATAAATTGTGGCATGCTTGTGTCAGAAGCCAGACGCAGGTATAGTAGGACTGTTGACAGTTGAGTCAGAGTGCACGTGCTGTGGATTCCATCTCACATTGATCTTCAGTTGCATGATAGAACTGATGAATTGACTGAGTTAAATGCTTTCAAAGAGGGAGTAGATTACAGCCTCAGCTTGTAAGTTAGCAGTTTGAGAACAAAAATACGAAAAGAACTTCAACTCAGTCCATCTATCATCATTCTATCATGCAGGAGGAGCCACATGTCTATGGTGCATCCAACAAGATAAGCAGACTCTTGGATGTCACTACCTCCCGGCTCCGGCTGGGTTACAAGTATCTTTGGCAGGTTAAATCACCACCACCAGATGTAGACCAAACGAAATGTAAACTTTGCCAGATGGACTATTGTCACACCCTGCGTCATTATGTACTGGAATGAGAAAATTAATGAATTCAGAGATAAGTCACTCAGAAATGTTCAAGTCAAGGTATTTTATCCACAGAGGTAAGTTACAAACCATTCTGGAAAAATGCCCTGACTTTGCTCACTTCAAATAGAGCTAATATTTGCAATAAAAACTGATTGCAATTGTGATCAAATGTTGCCGTGTGAATTGTTCATTACCTTTGTAACTTGTTCAGCTCTCAAAACTTTGCTTTAAATAAGCATTTATGCTACCCAAGCTTTCAAATTGGGAAGGAAAATACACATTCACCTGATTTGAAAACCATTTGTAACTTTTTCTTTTAGCTACCAATGTACTCACTGACACACTACAAACTAATGCCAACCGGCCCTTGTGTGTAAATAATGTGCTGTCCCTCTGGCGGAGGGACCCTTAAATATTATTCTTGAACCTGTACTCGACATCTCTCTTGTCATTTATATGCATTACAAACCACGGTCTGAGAGATCTTTCAAGTTAAATACTTTAAAAAAAACTCACATATATACTGTCTCATAAATATATGTGTGTGAAAGAATAGTGAGATTCCAAGCGATTTCGTGATTTCTCACATTATCAAGGAACTATAAAAACAATACATCAAAGGAAGGCATATAATGGGTCTAGACCACACCTCAACATCACATCCCACAACAAAGCAACACCTGACGAGTGACGACACCCGACTTACATGACCACGAACAAGTGGTATTGATCAATAACACTGAGACTAGCCAAAGATTCGAACCCATGCTGCTTTGATCCGCGTCATGGTGAGTGAAAACCGCTGACGCTCTAATCCACAGTACCACGCAGTCCTGTAAGAACCAAGCACCCAGCCAAGCTAGGTGTGTTACCCTTAGTCCGAGGACATATGGTGGTGTGATGGTAACACACCTAGCTTGGTTGGGTGCTTGGTTCTTGTAGGATTATGTGGTCCTGTGGGTTAGAGCGTCACTGGTTTTCGCTCACCATAAGGCGGGTCAAAGCAGCATGGGTTCGAATCCTTGGCTAGTATAGCAGTGTTGTTATTGATCAATACCACTTGTTCGTGGTCACAATAATATATATATATATATATATATATATATATATATATATATATATATATATATATATATATATATATATATATATATATATATATATATATATATATATATATATATTATCACACTGGCCGATTCCCACCAAGGCAGGGTGGCCCGAAAAAGAAAAACTTTCACCATCATTCACTCCATCACTGTCTTGCCAGAAGGGTGCTTTACACTACAGTTTTTAAACTGCAACATTAACACCCCTCCTTCAGAGTGCAGGCACTGTACTTCCCATCTCCAGGACTCAAGTCCGGCCTGCCGGTTTCCCTGAACCCCTTCATGAATGCTACTTTGCTCACACTCCAACAGCACGTCAAGTATTAAAAACCATTTGTCTCCATTCACTCTTATCAAACACGCTCACGCATGCCTGCTGGAAGTCCAAGCCCCCTCGCACACAAAACCTCCTTTACCCCCTCCCTCCAACCTTTCCTAGGCCGACCCCTACCCTGCCTTCCTTCCACTACAGACTGATACACTCTTGAAGTCACTCTGTTTCGCTCCATTCTCTCTACATGTCCGAACCACCTCAACAACCCTTCCTCAGCCCTCTGGACAACAGTTTTGGTAATCCCGCACCTCCTCCTAACTTCCAAACTACGAATTCTCTGCATTATATTCACACCACACATTGCCCTCAGACATGACATCTCCACTGCCTCCAGCCTTCTCCTCGCTGCAACATTCATCACCCATGCTTCACACCCATATAAGAGCGTTGGTAAAACTATACTCTCATACATTCCCCTCTTTGCCTCCAAGGACAAAGCTCTTTGTCTCCACAAACTCCTAAGTGCACCACTCACCTTTTTCCCCTCATCAATTCTATGATTCACCTCATCTTTCATAGACCCATCCGCTGACACGTCCACTCCCAAATATCTGAATACATTCACCTCCTCCATACTCTCTCCCTCCAATCTGATATCCAATCTTTCATCACCTAATCTTTTTATCCTCATAACCTAACTCTTCCCTGTATTCACTTTCAATTTTCTTCGTTTGCACACCCTACCAAATTCATCCACCAATCTCTGCAACTTCTCTTCAGAATCTCCCAAGAGCACAGTGTCATCAGCAAAGAGCAGCTGTGACAACTCCCACTTTATGTGTGATTCTTTATCTTTTAACTCCACGCCTTTTGCCAAGACCCTCGCATTTATTTCTCTTACAACCCCATCTGTAAATATATTAAACAACCATGGTGACATCACACATCCTTGTCTAAGGCCTACTTTTACTGGGAAATAATTTCCCTCTTTCCTACATACTCTAACTTGAGCCTCACTATCCTCGTAAAAACTCTTCACTGCTTTCAGTAACCTACCTCCTACACCATACACCTGCAACATCTGCCACATTGCCCCCCTATCCACCCTGTCATACGCCTTTTCCAAATCCACAAATGCCACAAAGACCTCTTTAGCCTTATCTAAATACTGTTCACTTATATGTTTCACTGTAAACACCTGGTCCACACACCCCCTACCTTTCCTAAAGCCTCCTTGTTCATCTGCTATCCTATTCTCCGTCTTACTCTTAATTCTTTCAATAATAACTCTACCATACACTTCACCAGGTATACTCAACAGACTTATCCCCCTATAATTTTTGCATTCTCTTTTGTGTCCTTTGCCTTTATACAAAGGAACTATGCATGCTCTCTGCCAATCCCTAGGTACCTTACCCTCTTCCATACATTTATTAAATAATTGCACCAACCACTCCAAAACTATATCCCCACCTGCTTTTAACATTTCTATGTTTATCCCATCAATCCCGGCTGCCTTACCCCCTTTCATTTTACCTACTGCCTCACGAACTTCCCCCACACTCACAACTGGCTCTTCCTCACTCCTACAAGATGTTATTCTTCCTTGCCCTATATATATATATATATATATATATATATATATATATATATATATATATATATATATATATATATAATATATATATATATATATATATATATATATATATATATATATATATATATATATATATATATATATATATATATGTCGTGCCGAATATGTAAAACTGGTCAATTAGCAAGAACTCATTTAAAATTAAGTCATTTATAAAATTTTCTCTTATATGTTTAAAGATATATTTTTTTTATTAATGATAATGTAAAAATTTATAATTTTGCAACAAAAGAATCTTAGAAAACTTACCTAACCTTATTATATTAAGCGCAATTTATTTTAGACTAACCCAACTAAATATATTTTAGATACGTTTACAATAATTTAATACTAAACAAACACAGTGAAATATATTTTTTTCGTTAGGTTCAGAATGATTTTGGCGAAATTATTGCATACACAAATTTTCACTTGTCCTATATGGCAAGATGAGCGTTGCTATTTAAGCCAAGATCGCAAGTTCTGCCTATTCGGCACGACATATATATATATATATATATATATATATATATATATATATATATATATATATATATATATATATATATATATTTTTTTTTTTTTTTTCTTATTCGCCGGTATTCTCCCGGCCCGGGTCTTTTCCAAGTAGTGGTGACCCGGCCTTGGCTCCCTATCTGAGGAGTATCCCGAGACCTAAGTCTCCCATGGGAGGAGGTACAACTACCCCCTCATCTTTGGGACCAACTGTCCCCAGGCCTAGCCACATCCCCCGCCCTCATGGGGCTCGTAGGGAGAAGCTAGGCCTCTGGTCTGCCATCTACCCCTCCTCAAAGGGGCTCGTGGGGATGCCAGTCTTATGAGCTGCAGGTGGTAGCGAGCTCAGGCCTTTTCTTTATATATATATATATATATATATATATATATATATATATATATATATATATATATATATATATATATATGATGAGACACCTGTCTAGGATTACTTCTAATTTACAACAGAGTAAATCATACAATAGTCTCTCAAATAATGTGGTAAAAACAAACTAATTTCCGACCACGTGCTACAAAAGCTCATCCTAGCACCAACAATTTAGTATTGCCATTTTCCCAGAAACCTGACCTATCTATCCCAGGTTGTCAAGAAACTGAACGTTAATGTAGTGTTTAAGAATGAGCACACTGTCAAATTTTTGTCAAATCATAAACCCTCAGGGAAGGTTCCTTGATGTTAGTGAGAGGCTCTTGATTTAGGGAATTGGATCTGTGCTCCAGTTTCCCGAATTAAGCCTGAATGCCTTCCATATCCCCCCAGGCGCTGTATAATCCTACGGGTTTAGCGCTTCCCCCTTGATTATAATAATAATAATGTGAATCATAAACCCTCAGGGCGATTCGTTTCGGGTTGTGTTTGTAATGTACTGTGTGACAGATTTTTATTTCTGCAGACCAATGCAATACAGTCAATACTGAATCCGATACGATACGGACTCACAGGTAAGTACCCACGAGGGGCGAGGGGCGAGTGGGGACAGTGCGAAGAATAGGCGGTGAGAGGAATGTCTTGAGTCGAAGAGAGAAGACCCAACTTCTAAGCCAGAATAACAATGACGAAAGACGATGTAGAGACAACAGGAACTCTGCAGGTGTTGACTGCAACTTGCTGGATGGAAGATTTGCTGCTTCTTGATGGTGATTGGTGGCTGCAGGCGACAAGGGAGGAGCTCAACGTTGATTGGTCATTTTATAATGGCTTGGTGGTTATTTGGAATTGTGGCGTTTTTTGACGAAAAAAGTGTTCTTGGAGAGTATAGTTCCATTTTCAAGACGTTTAAATTGTTGGAGAGGAATTATCATGAGACGAGTTAACATGTGTCGATGTCGAGGGTTTTTGATGCATTTTTCAGCATGCTTTACAAGGGTTGAAAGTTCAGTTTTAAAAGGAGTGTCGGGCGATTCAACAAACTTGACTGTTTTTTGGATGAGGTGAGATTTGAGTTCAGATGGCTCCATGTCTTGAGGATAATTTGCTGTAGTGCAGAAGGATATGTCACCCCAATCAATATACTTGTCGGTATCTTCAACTGGTACAGTATCAAATCTTGGGTCTTGGGATGGTATTTTTGGTGCTGGTGAATGTACATTTTCATCTTCATCTTCAATGGACGAATGGGAAGATGTTTCTGATGGAAAGGCTTCTGATTGGTCGGTTTCTTTGAGGAGTGGAGGCGATGGAGACTTCTCATTGGACGTTGTTGGAGTGACGTCACTTGTTGTTGGTGGTGTTGGAGCTGATGGCGTAGAGGTGTTGATGAGGTCCTTGGTGAATTTTAATATTTCTTCCGAAGGTGGAGATGCTGGGAATATGAATGCTGGCATATTATTTAATGCAAATAACTCGTTAATGGTAGAGTTAAAAGATCCAGGTACAGCCATGTTCTGCATGTGAGCGTATAGTAAACAGTCGTGGATGTTGGTTACGTCACATGTTGGAGGAGTGATGATGGTGGAGGCAGGCTTAGTAGATGCTTGAAGTAATTTTGTAGTGTTAGCTTGTATCTTTGCAATTGCTGCATACGTTGGTGTGTTGCTAGTAGGTTTTTTCTTTGCTGCATCTTGAGTTTTCTTCATAATATCCTTTCTTGTAGGACATTTTGCTGCCAGTGTATGGTGGTCATTACACTTGCAGTTTAAGCACGATGGTTGTGTTGGAGCAGCAGCGGTACAGGAACTGAAGGTGTGTCCCTCACTACCACATGTAGTGCAGAACTTCTTGTCTCTTACTGGACATGCTTTGGTGGTGTGATGGTATGAATAACAGTTCCAGCAATGTTGGATATACTGATATCTCTCTGCTTCAATGTAGGTAGGACTGATGTAGTAGTAGTAGACAGCAAGACCTTCGTTCAGAGCAGTGGCAGCCATGTTCACGTCGGTGAAGGTGACCTTGATCATGGACGTTGCATTTGGAATTTTTGTAATGCTGTCGACAGTAGCCCAAGTATTTTGCGTCTCGATGGATGACTTGAGTTCAGCAGTTGATTGAGACGTCAGAATTTTGTCAAGTTTTTTAAGGAATACTGATTTCCTTGCCCTGAGGGCAGGAGATGACGTAACAGTAAATCCTTGAACAGTAAGAATAGTGGTGGCTTCTGTAGTGAGTAGCTTCTCTGCTTCAGCATCATCGTGACACACAACAATGAATGCTTCCTTCAGGGACAAAATGGTGTTGAATTTCACTTGCAGTGCTCCCTGAATAGCGGTTGCAAGAGCAATCTTCGTTGAATCATCAACGGTACCACTTTTTGGCTTGATCTTTACACGATTTGCGTAGCTCATCGTGCAAGTCAAGGCGAAGACGACGCTGGTAAAGGTTCCCCTCCCCAACGGGGATCGTAGGGAGACAGAGTAAGTAAGGAGAGCTGCTATGACCTGCCTGGGCGAGAGTCAAGAGCAGAATGAAAAAAGTAGTCTATACTGAATCCAGAATGGTTTAAACAAATTACAGTGGAACCTCAAAAATCGAACTGCTCCCAACTCAACCAATTATGTAAGTGTATTTTTGTAAGTGCTTTTATAAGTGTATTTTTGAGGGTCTGAAATGGACTAATCTAATTTACATTATTCCTGATGGGAATAAATTCGTTCGGTAACGACACTTGAACAGCCTTCTGCACCGAAGAAAGTTCTATATTTGAGGTTCCACTGTAATTCCATAATCGGAGAAATGGCACGTACATCTCAATGGGTGCGAACGAAGAGTTAAGCACCGAAGTAAACCAACTTTCCTCCGACATAAGTGCCATTAATGGTCAAACCACATTACCCGGCACACATGTCTCATAAAGAAAGCTGAAACAGCTACTTACTGGATGGATCAAGAGCAGAGTTACAACTGCCTCTCAGTGCCTGCGCGTTACTAGGGCCGCATCAGCCACCTCAATACACTGACATCCTCACAGCTTCAGATTTCTTTGGTCTATCTCGCTGGTACTTCAGAGTTGTCTGTCCGTCCTGGTCATCGTTATTCAAGCCAAAATATATTAACTGCCAGTACTGACACGTGACTGTCCTGGTTCTTTAGCAAAGATTTATAACCTGTCAACTATACGAGGGTCAATAAGGCTACACGTAACCACTAGAATAATCGGACAAGAATTATTTAATCGCTAGAGATATAACTTGTGTCTTTAAAGTTAAGATTAAAATAATCATTCTGCCTACCTCTACAGAGAGGCCTATGCCTCAGTAATATAATAACAGGACTTGTAAACCTGACGGTTTGTATATTTTGTTACTATCTTAGATAGTGATTATATTCTTTATTTCTTTATTGCTTTTGTTAGTTTTTTCCCGTTTATTCATGTTTGTCTTGTATTTTTTGTCTATGTATAATAAATGTGTGTTTCCATAAGCAAACACTAGTGTTTACTAACAAGAAATATATATTTATTTATTTATTGTAATTTTTCTAACAGGGAGTAAATATCCTTCCCCCTAACTCAGGAAATCGTAATGGCACGATTGAAAAGAAACCATACAACGGACGGGGTTAGAACCCGCGGTCAGAGACTCTCTGATCGAAGGTTCTAACCCCGTCCTTGGTATGGTTTATCCTTTCCCTAACAAATGACCTATACAAATAATGTGTTAAAGTTGTGCAGATAACAAAGACCATCTTTCAACATTGAAGTATTTTAGACATGGTGAACAGGATTCTTCCAGCCTTAAGTTTGACTAGTCTATGGTCATTTACCCATTAATCTACCATCCAAATGGACATATTGGCAAATCAATTAGCATAAGCAATTAAGAAACTCGACTAGAGATGAGCAGGCATGAATACACGGTTTGTCTCAGAGTATTGTTCTAACCAGAGGAAAACATAGATGAGTTTAAGATGATTCTATCTTGCAACGAGAGAGGACTCCATATTAATGTGTTGATTCCTTGAACCGGTAGATGAACCTCAGTTGATTCTTTCTTGCAGGGGGAGTTGAATCATTCTTTATGCTGACCTCTAGTGGAAAATTATTACAGTTAATATTAACTTGTATTGGCGAATAACCAGGTATTAAGACTGACTTGTATTTGCAGATATCTCTGTTAATGTTGACTTGTAGTGTTAGATTGTATGATGATATTGACTTGTATTGGTAGACGACTGTATTAATACTGACTTGAAGATCACAGTGTGAATACTAACTTACAGTGTTGTTGCTACCTTCTAGTAACAGTCATCTCATTCTACAACTATCAACACTGACTCAGGTTTCACTACTACAATATATTAACACTCTCATCTCCCACTACAAGACTGTATTAACGGTGTCATCTCCCACTACAAGATTGTATTAACGGTGTTATCTCCCACTGCAAGACTGTATTAACAATGACATCTCTCACTACAAGACTGTATTAACGGTGTCATCTCCCACTACAAGACTGTATTAACGGTGTCATGTCTCACTACAAGACTGTATTAACGGTGTCATGTCTCACTACAAGACTGTATTAACGGTGTCATGTCTCACTACAAGACTGTATTAACGGTGTCATGTCTCACTACAAGACTGTATTAACGGTGTCATGTCACACTACAAGACTGTATTAACGGTGTCATCTCCCACTACAAGACTGTATTAACGGTGTCATCTCCCACTACAAGACTGTATTAACGGTGTCATCTCCCACTACAAGATTGTATTAGCGGTGTCATCTCCCACTACAAGACTGTATTAACGGTGTCATCTCCCACTACAAGATTGTATTAGCGGTGTCATCTCCCACTACAAGACTGTATTAACGGTGTCATCTCCCACTACAAGACTGTATTAACGGTGTCATCTCCCACTACAAGACTGTATTAACGGTGTCATCTCCCACTACAAGATTGTATTAGCGGTGTCATCTCCCACTACAAGATTGTATAAACGGTGTCATCTCTCACTACAAGACTGTATTAACGGTGTCATCTCCCACTACAAGACTGTATTAACGGTGTCATCTCCCACTACAAGATTGTATTAGCGGTGTCATCTCCCACTACAAGACTGTATTAACGGTGTCATCTCCCACTACAAGATTGTATTAGCGGTGTCATCTCCCACTACAAGACTGTATTAACGGTGTCATCTCCCACTACAAGACTGTATTAACGGTGTCATCTCCCACTACAAGACTGTATTAACGGTGTCATCTCCCACTACAAGATTGTATTAGCGGTGTCATCTCCCACTACAAGATTGTATAAACGGTGTCATCTCTCACTACAAGACTGTATTAACGGTGTCATCTCCCACTACAAGACTGTATTAACGGTGTCATCTCCCACTACAAGATTGTATTAGCGGTGTCATCTCCCACTACAAGACTGTATTAACGGTGTCATCTCCCACTACAAGATTGTATTAGCGGTGTCATCTCCCACTACAAGACTGTATTAACGGTGTCATCTCCCACTACAAGATTGTATTAGCGGTGTCATCTCCCACTACAAGATTGTATTAACGGTGTCATCTCTCACTACAAGACTGTATTAACGGTGTCATCTCCCACTACAAGATTGTATTAACGGTGTCATCTCCCACTACAAGACTGTATTAACGGTGTCATCTCCCACTACAAGATTGTATTAACGGTGTTATCTCCCACTGCAAGACTGTATTAACAATGACATCTCTCACTACAAGACTGTATTAACGGTGTCATCTCCCACTACAAGACTGTATTAACGGTGTCATGTCTCACTACAAGACTGTATTAACGGTGTCATGTCTCACTACAAGACTGTATTAACGGTGTCATGTCTCACTACAAGACTGTATTAACGGTGTCATGTCTCACTACAAGACTGTATTAACGGTGTCATGTCACACTACAAGACTGTATTAACGGTGTCATCTCCCACTACAAGACTGTATTAACGGTGTCATCTCCCACTACAAGATTGTATTAGCGGTGTCATCTCCCACTACAAGACTGTATTAACGGTGTCATCTCCCACTACAAGACTGTATTAACGGTGTCATCTCCCACTACAAGACTGTATTAACGGTGTCATCTCCCACTACAAGATTGTATTAGCGGTGTCATCTCCCACTACAAGACTGTATTAACGGTGTCATCTCCCACTACAAGATTGTATTAGCGGTGTCATCTCCCACTACAAGACTGTATTAACGGTGTCATCTCCCACTACAAGATTGTATTAGCGGTGTCATCTCCCACTACAAGATTGTATTAACGGTGTCATCTCTCACTACAAGACTGTATTAACGGTGTCATCTCCCACTACAAGATTGTATTAACGGTGTCATCTCCCACTACAAGACTGTATTAACGGTGTCATCTCCCACTACAAGATTGTATTAACGGTGTTATCTCCCACTGCAAGACTGTATTAACAATGACATCTCTCACTACAAGACTGTATTAACGGTGTCATCTCCCACTACAAGACTGTATTAACGGTGTCATGTCTCACTACAAGACTGTATTAACGGTGTCATGTCTCACTACAAGACTGTATTAACAGTGTCATGTCACACTACAAGACTGTATTAACAGTGTCATGTCTCACTACATGACTATTAACACAGTGTCATGTCTCACTACAAGAAAATAACTACATAATGTCATATGAAATTTTGTACAAGAGATTATTAATCACGAGTTATCTCTCCTACAAGATAATTTTAGTGTACGGTTATCTCCCACTACAAATAATCTCATACTACAATTTGTCTTAAAAGTTATCTCCATCTACAAGTTATCTTTCAATACAAGTTATCTTTCAATACAAGTTATCTTGCACTACAAGTTTATGTCCCACTTCAAGTTATGTCTCACTACTAGTTATCGTCCACTACAGTCATCTCCCACTGACAGATTTTATCTTTACTGGGGAAGAAATTAATTTCAATCTCTGAGAAATAGCAGATGTCAGTCAATGATGACCAATATATAGTTAGGTGACTGTCGAGGGTAAAGCAGATAGCGCTTGGAATTTTTTCCCAAAGGCCGTGTCCATTCCCACGTACAATACTCACTTGATCTTTCTAACGTACGGCAAATCCACCGAGAGAAAAATTAGAATGCAATCAGTGTCTCTCGTCTCTACGTGAACACGTTAGTACGACTGTGCATCTATATTTCCCTCTCCTATTTACTTCACCTCCTCTCTCCCGTCTCACCTCCTCTCTCCCGTCTCACCTCCTCTCTCCCGTCTCACCTCCTCTCTCCCGTCTCAGCTCCTCTCTCCCGTCTCACCTACTCTCTCCCGTCTAACCTCCTCTCTCCCGTCTCACCTCCTCTCTCCCGTCTCAGCTCCTCTCTCCCGTCTCACCTCCTCTCTCCCGTCTCACCTCCTCTCTCCCGTCTCACCTCCTCTCTCCCGTCTCACCTCCTCTCTCCCGTCTCACCTCCTCTCTCCCGTCTCACCTCCTCTCTCCCGTCTCACCTCCTCTCCCCCGTCTCACCTCCTCTCTCCCGTCTCACCTCCTCTCTCCCGTCTCACCTACTCTCTCCCGTCTCACCTACTCTCTCCCGTCTCACCTCCTCTCTCCCGTCTCAGCTCCTCTCTCCCGTCTCACCTCCTCTCTCCCGTCTCACCTCCTCTCTCCAGTCTCACCTCCTCTCTCCCGTCTCACCTCCTCTCTCCCGTCTCACCTACTCTCTCCCGTCTCACCTCCTCTCTCCCGTCTCAGCTCCTCTCTCCCGTCTCACCTCTCTCCCGTCTCACCTCCTCTCTCCCGTCTCACCTCCTCTCTCCCGTCTCACCTCCTCTCTCCCGTCTCAGCACCTCTCTCCCGTCTCACCTCCTCTCTCCCGTCTCACCTCCTCTCTCCCGTCTCACCTACTCTCTCCCGTCTCACCTCCTCTCTCCCGTCTCACCTACTCTCTCCCGTCTCACCTCCTCTCTCCTTTCTCTCCATCATAACTATATAAAACATAATACCTAGACACTGGTCAAATAATTGAGTGGCAACAGTGTTCACAATATAAACACTCTGCTGCCACTCGGATGTGAAAATTTAGATATCCGTGGATTCGGATGTGTGTGAGGATGTCTTACTTATTATGCGGATGCAAAAAATTGTGCGGATGTTCCGCTGATGTTGATGTGGATGTCAGAAATTGTGTGGATGTTCCACTGATGTTGATGTGGATGTCAGAAATTGTGCGGATGTTCCGCTGATATTGATGTGGATGTCAGAAATTGTGCGGATGTTATGCGGATGCGGATATCTGATACATCACTAGTTTACATGATAATCTGGCTCACATCCCTCGCCTCAAACTCTCATAACACTGATGCTCAAATCCTTATTGTATTCTCCGCTTGTTCTTTCTCTATGCTTTCCAACTGAGATTCTATTTTCCTCTGAAAAAAAAAATGCGAAGTGCGACGCACTGATGATAAATCACGCTGCAGAATAAGTGATGGTCAATATATATATATATATATATATATATATATATATATATATATATATATATATATATATATATATATATATATATATACATGTCGTGCCGAATATGTAAAACTGGTCAATTAGCAAGAACTCATTTAAAATTAAGTCCTTTCTAAAATTTTCTCTTATGCGTTTTAAGATGTATATTTTTCATTAATGTTAATGTAAAATTTTTTAATTTTGCACCAAAAGAATCTTAGAAAACTTACCTAACCTTATCATAACAAGAACAATTTATTTTAGCCTAACCCAGCTAAATATATTTTAGATTTGTTTACAGTAATTTAATACTAAACAAACACAGTGAAATATATTTTCTTCATTAGGTTCAGAATGATTTTGGCGAAATTATTGCATACACAAATTTTCACTTGTCCTATATGGCAAGATGAACGTTGCTATTTAAGCCAAGATCGCAAATTCTGCCTATTCGGCACGACATATATATATATATATATATATATATATATATATATATATATATATATATATATATATATATATATATAGATTATCTTTCTGTTTTGACGATTGTCGGTCGACGTGGAATAAATACTCCGGAATTTATATTTTTTTATATATGGTTTAGAAAATTTTACACATGTTGAAAAATTAATGGTGAATGAACGTTCATATTTTTTTTTAACAATTTCAATTAATTTTTCTATCATAGTGTTGTCTGCTCTGGAAAATTAATATTTACTTTCATTTATGTGAATAATTTTCACCCAATCATTTTTTTTTTTTTTCAATTTTCTGAAGCAATGAGAAACTTGTTTGTAGACAATTTAAACTCGGCTTCAGCAAGCTTCAGTGTCCAAGCTTCAGTGTCCAAGCTTCAGTGTCCAAGCTTCAGTGTCCAAGCTTCAGTGTCCATGCTTCAGTGTCCAAGCTTCAGTGTCCAAGCTTCAGTATCCAAGCTTCAGTGTCCAAGCTTCAGTGTCCAAGCTTCAGTATCCAAGCATCAGTGTCCAAGCTTCAGTGTCCAAGCATCAGTGTCCAAGCTTCAGTGTCCAAGCTTCAGTGTCCAAGCTTCAGTGTCCAAGCATCAGTGTCCAAGCTTCAGTGTCCAAGCTTCATTGTCCAAGCTTCAGTGTCCAAGCTTAAGTGCCCAAGCATCAGTGTCCAAGCTTCAGTGTCCAAGCTTCAGTGTCCAAGCATCAGTGTCCAAGCTTCAGTGTCCAAGCTTCAGTGTCCAAGCTTCAGTGTCCAAGTTTCAGTGTCCAAGCATCAGTGTCCAAGCTTCAGTGTCCAAGCTTCAGTGTCCAAGCATCAGTGTCCAAGCATCAGTGTCCAAGCATCAGTGTCCAAGCTTCAGTGTCCAAGCTTCATTGTCCAAGCATCAGTGTCCAAGCTTCAGTGTCCAAGCTTCAGTGTCCAAGCTTCAGTGTCCAAGCATCAGTGTCCAAGCTTCAGTGTCCAAGCTTCAGTGCCCAAGCATCAGTGTCCAAGCTTCAGTGTCCAAGCTTCAGTGTCCAATCTTCAGTATCCAAGCTTCAGTGTCCAAGCATCAGTGTCCAAGCTTCAGTGTCCAAGCTTCAGTGTCCAAGCTTCAGTGTCCAAGCTTCAGTGCCCAAGCATCAGTGTCCAAGCTTCAGTGTCCAAGCATCAGTGTCCAAGCATCAGTGTTCAAGCTTCAGTGTCCAAGCATCAGTGTCCAAGTTCAGTGTCCAAGCTTCAGTGTCCAAGCATCAGTGTCCAAGCTTCAGTGTCCAAGCTTCAGTGTCCAAGCTTCAGTGTCCAAGCTTCAGTGTCCAAGCTTCAGTATCCAAGCTTCAGTGTCCAAGCATCAGTGTCCAAGCTTCAGTGTCCAAGCTTCAGTGTCCAAGCTTAAGTGCCCAAGCATCAGTGTCCAAGCTTCAGTGTCCAAGCATCAGTGTCCAAGCATCAGTGTCCAAGCTTCAGTGTCCAAGCTTCAGTGTCCAAGCATCAGTGTCCAAGCATCAGTGTTCAAGCTTCAGTGTCCAAGCATCAGTGTCCAAGTTCAGTGTCCAAGCTTCAGTGTCCAAGCATCAGTGTCCAAGCTTCAGTGTCCAAGCTTCAGTGTCCAAGCTTCAGTGTCCAAGCTTCAGTGTCCAAGCTTCAGTATCCAAGCTTCAGTGTCCAAGCATCAGTGTCCAAGCTTCAGTGTCCAAGCTTCAGTGTCCAAGCTTAAGTGCCCAAGCATCAGTGTCCAAGCTTCAGTGTCCAAGCATCAGTGTCCAAGCATCAGTGTCCAAGCTTCAGTGTCCAAGCTTCAGTGTCCAAGCTTCAGTGTCCAAGCATCAGTGTCCAAGCTTCAGTGTCCAAGCTTCAGTGTCCAAGCTTCAGTGCCCAAGCATCAGTGTCCAAGCTTCAGTGTCCAAGCATCAGTGTCCAAGCATCAGTGTCCAAGCATCAGTGTCCAAGCTTCAGTGTCCAAGCTTCAGTGTCCAAGCTTCAGTGTCCAAGCATCAGTGTCCAAGCTTCAGTTATTACCTATTCCTATTACACTATTTACTTCAAAGGAGCTATAGCTCTTGGTTCAGCCTTTTAACTCATCACTAACGTGAATTACCTTTTAATTGTTAATCTTCTAATCCATTCACGCATCTACTTTGTCTCTTCTTTGTTCTCAATATTTCTTTACCTTTAGAAATATTTATAGACAAGCTTGTTGGTTTTTTTTGAGTAGTTCCCAAGTATCTTCTTGTTGTTATATCCCTGGTTAATAACATTTCCCTGTTAACACTCGCTACACTCTCCTGTATTGCGTTATTGTAATATTTCTTCATCTTCTACGTTCTTATATATACCCATAATTTGCTAATATAACTGCTGAACCTTAACGCAGGTTCCAGGCTTAATGCTTCATTCTGTAATGTCTCAAATTCTACTTTGTGTTTCACTAAGAGTGGTTCAACACTGGCAGTCTTGATGCTCCTGACAGTACTGTCTCAGGTTCAGCTACGTGTTTTCCTGGCAGCGGATTCTACACCGGCAGCCTTGATGTCAGCTAGGCCTGTATACCTTGTACATGTACTTGTAATAAATAAAGATATTATTATTGTTATTGTCTCAGGAACCTCTATGTGTTATACTAGCAGCGAGTTCCAAACCCAGCGGTACATATTGAGTATTGTATCATATGCATTATGTATGATCTAGGTTCCTAAGAGTCACTCAAATGTTTGCAAACATAACCGGTGCTTGTAGATGAATGGTTCAGAGAACCGACATGTTGATAAATTAGACACATGTGCAACTCTTGGGTATCTTTATTGAGGAAACGTTTCGCCACACAGTGGTTTCATCAGTCCATACAAAGGAGAATCTTGAAGAACAGGAGGAGAATGAGGTAATCAGTCCCTCAACCTTGAGTCGATGTGGTCAGTCCATCAATCTATTCAAGATTGATGGACTGACCACATCGACTCAAGGTTGAGGGACTGATTACCTCATTCTCCTCCTGTTCTTCAAGATTCTCCTTTGTATGGACTGATGAAGCCACTGTGTGGCGAAACGTTTCCTCAATAAAGATACCCAAGAGTTGCACATGTGTCTAATTTATCATAACCGGTGCTACTGACAATCTGTACCTGGGTATACCACGAAACAGGTCTGGGGGAATAGTTTACCCAGGTATTTTCCTTTAAGTATTTACGTGAGTTTCCACTTCCTTCGGTTTCTTTTTCCTTCTTACTGCTTCCCTTCCCTCGCTGCTTCTTTCTATCATCTTTATAACTTCGTTTTCCTTCTTTAACCTCCAGCAGTTGTTTACCAGACTCGTCCTGAAGTTTATCATGTCCTTCAGGTTGTATTTTCCCCATTATCATTATCATAATTTACTCTAGGAAGTATCATTGGTCAAATTTCAGTAACTATCTTTCAGAGATTAATTGTCGGTAATCAAGCTTCATTCACCAAGCTTTAGTGACCAAGTGTGAGTGACCAAGCATCAGTGACCAAGCATCAGTGACCAAGCATCAGTGACCAAGCATCAGTGACCAAGCATCAGTGACCAAGCATCAATGACCAAGCATCAATGACCAATCATCATTGACCAAGCATCAATGACCAAGCATTAATGACCAATCATCATTGACCAAGCATCAATGGCCAAGCATCAATGACCAGTCATCAATGACCAATTATCAATAACCAATCATCATTGACCAAGCATCAATGACCAAGTATCAATGACCAATCATCACTGATCAAGCATCATTGACCAAGCATCAATGACCAATCATCGGTGACCAAGAAGAAGTGACCAAGAATCAAAGACCAAGCAGCATCAATGACCAAACATCACTGACTAATGGCAATAAGTCACTCTGTCTGACTTTTTTGGGTTATCCCAGGTACTTAACATATTTGCTGCTATGAATGATAATCTATGTAACTGTATATGTGTATACCTGAATAAAATTGCTTAGTTACTTACTGACTTACCAATCATCAATTATCATGCATCAATGAGCAAGCTTCAATGACCAAGCATCAGTAATCAGTCATCAATGACCAAGTATCAATTACCAAACATTAGTAAACAATCATCAATGGCCAAGCTTCAGTGATCTTCAATGACCAAGCTTCAATGATCAAGCTTCAGTGACTAAGCATCAGTGTTCAAACTTCACTGACCAGCGTAAGTGACTATGTTTCAGGGATCAAGCTTCAGTGACCAAGCATCAGTAACCAAATCCAGCTGATTCTCCTGTTTACAATTGTCTGTTTGTTACCAGAGTATTCACTTCCTAATGTGTATCATTGTACATGTCGTAGTATACCCATATTAAGTGCCTAGTTCTTGTATCCCTGTTAACACAGTACCAGTTCCTGTGATGTACTGGATAATCTTAAATTATTTTCAATTTTGCTCCATAAGCCGTGTAATAATCCTGTTTTGCATCATTTATGTGTACATTTTACAAGATAATATATACTATGAATTTTACTGAACTATATATATTATTTATCATTATAAAGCTCAGGACAGTTATTAAGTCTACAATTACAGTAACAAAGCGTACCTAAGTCTGCAGTAATTACTAAGTTGCAGCTCAGATTTGTGAAGTTAGTGAGACAACGCAGACTCGTCTCTTGCAATAATTTAGTCGAGTAATTTCCTGACTTAGTTTATTTTTTACGAAGTGTTGCATATTTTATCACACACAGTGTGCTGCGGAAAACTTCGAATTTTTGTTGCATTGTTGTTTCATACTTACATTATTTGGTGACTATCAGTTCACTGAAGAGAAATTAAGTATTTTTTGTGTTTATGTGTGGAACATTACCATTGCGTTCACACACTGTGCACTTCAGTTTGTCGTTTTCTCGTACTTCTCATTCATCACCTCTACTTTTCCCTCCTCTCCAAATCCAACTCATCTTCTCTCTCTCATTCCCAGTTCCCTCCTCCTCTCTCTTTCCCCCCACCATTTCATTTAACTTTTTCGTTTCTGTTGTGGTTTTTTCCACTCACGACCTCCCCACCTACACTCAGATTTTTTTTTTATTCTCCTCCCTGCCACGAATACCTCTGCTTTTATTAGTCTGATTTGTTTCAGTCATGCTTTCCTCTGCTACTTGCTATTACAAACACAGTTAATATTAAAAGGCCTCCTGAACCTTGTTATAAAAGAATACTAGCTAGGATGCAATCAAGGGGGCAGTCAAGAATTTTTGTTATAAATTATTCACGAGATATCTTCTTTCTAGTACCACTATAGTTTCACAACCAATACTATTTGCAGGTACCCACATGCAAAATATATTATTTGTCTGAAAGATCTTAAACAAGAATAAATTAAAGAGAAACCAAGAGTGACATTTCCCTGGAAGCTCAATCACTCACACCAATTTCAATAGTTGTAAACCAAGCTTTCGATGGGAACCATGTCCATATTAACAGTGATTTCTGCAGGATCATGGATGTGTGTAGTTCGACATACGTCCCAATCCTTGCACACTCCACATGGCGTAAGTTTACTGTCTTTGTCATCATTGCCTATGACAGAGTTTCACCTGAAGAAGCAAACTTCCCTGGTGGAAATCTTCTGGTTTTCTTTTCCAGTAGGAGTGGAACGCAAAGTGCTAGTTGACCAGCTAGTAAGTGCCGTTCTTCCAGGAAACTCGGTCGAATCTTCCAGGGTCCGTCCTGTGAAGGAAAACCTAGCATCCACAGACAACTCTGCAGAAATCCCTCAACTTTTATGTGTAATCAAGCAACCAGGTGTAGCAATTGCACTCGATGGTGAACATTGTGCAGACTCACTGAAATATATTGTGTGTATGAGTGGAAATTTTAGGTGGCTGGTCATTATATTGACTTGAGTGTTTCTCTTGGTGTTGGTCCTGGACCAGCCTTAAGGGTTACATTGTGAACCTATAGGATTGACTCAACTCATCTCATCACATTCCTTTGGAGAAAGGAACAAAGCCCATCTACATTCTGCTTATTGTTTGCTGTTTTCGCAAAAGGGGCGATGTTTTGCCTCCACTTTGTTGGAGTAACAACATATATAACAAAAAAACAATATTGTTTAAGGGAACCGCATGGCAAAGTGACTTTATAACTTGACAGTTAAAAGAAAAAAATAACTTTTACTCGAAAAAAAGGAAAAAACATACTGTATAATCCATCAGTGAAAATAATAATCTCAAAAATCCACCAAAAAATTAACCAAAATCCTATATTATATTCGGTTAATTGACCAAGCACTCAGTACACAACAATACAGGTAATTGGGGTAAGATTGAGGCTCCGCTTCACAGAAACCTTGTGGGCTGGAGCATAATTAAAATCAGAATTGATCTTAGAATCCCAAAATTAGTTAAAAAAACACATGTTTTGAAACGTAAACTGAAGCCTTTCAGCTTATAGCATGATAGCTTCAAGGAAGTAATAATGATGGGCCAAACTCGCATTCTAGTTTTTAAATTGATTTATGATTGTGCAAGCCAGAGGGTGAATGATACTCTTAGGAGGCAACGTAACTTTATTTGGGTTCTTGGTACACAGGCTTGGCCCTCTTGGGCCATGGCCAGGAGAGTGTGTCGAAGTAGAACTTGTTTTCTGAGTGAAGTCGGCTGCCTGAGTGAGGCAGAGTAAACGTGGTGCGGCCTGATGCACCTTGGAACTTCAGTACCTCATTTCATGCTTCCAGCTCATTAATACTTACTATATGTGTGTATATACGTGGTAGCTAGTGAGAATACTTATTCTTACTCTTGGTATCTCGTTGATCTACTATTGTTTGAGATTTTCCAGACATGTATACCTGTAAATAACATTGGTGGTGGAAATACACGGGCACTCAAAAGAAGACATCTCATGTATACTCTATCCCTAAAATTCATGTCTAATCTATAGACTGCGTACTCGCTGTTATTCTTTTATTACAGCCAGGTACATTACCTGTGTTTGTAATAGCAAGCAATACAGAAAAGCCATGACTGATTCAAATCAAATAGAAGGAAACATTGTGAAGCAAAACAAACATAACAAACAGCTGCAGTCGTGAGTGACCTGTCAACTCCAGGAACAAAAATATTCAGCAAGAGAGTATTTAAAAAGGTTTTAAAATTGTTTTAGTATTTGTGTGTAACTGTGGGAAAATATGTTGAGGAAATAGAGGAGTGGGAAAGATGAAGATAGGAGACGGATGGGATAGGAAATAAAGTTGTAGGTAAAGAAGTGGGAAGAGATATGATGTGAGAGAAGACTTAGTGTGAAAGGGAAGGTGGAGAAAAGGGAAAACGCTAGTAAATACGAGAAATGTGGAGAAAAAGAGAGGCGGAGGGTAGTGGGAAGGGAAGAGTGAGAGAAAGAGAGAAAGTGAGATGAATTTGGAGTGCGAAAGGAGAGAGGGAGATAGTAAATGCGAGGATTGGGAGGAAGTGGGAGGGAGCAAGAGAACGTGAAAAGAGAAGAATATTTGTAAAATGAGAGAGAAATGAAATGGTAATTGGAGTCGGAAACAGAAGAAGAAAATTTGGCAATTTGAGTTGGTGAGACAGCGAGACAATACCTGTGTAAAACGTTATTTATTTGGGGATCCTTTTACACAGTTTGGATCAGGTATCAGACTATACCAAAAATTTTCAAACAAGTAAAAAAGTGTGCCACATGTGTAACCTTAGGCTGCTTTTATAAAGATTTAGTTCAACCTTTGATGTTTGTAAATCCTAAACTGAAAGAAGGAATACAGAGAAATATATTGTAGAATATAGTTAAGTGTTGTGAGGTTGTAACATTCCAGCATCAAGTGTGTTACCTCAACACTGTCATGTGTAGTGCGGTTGTAACATTCCAGCATGAACTGTGTTACCTCAACACTGTCATGTGTAGAGAGGTTGTAACATTCCAGTATCAACTGTGTTACCTCAACACTGTCAGGTGTAGTGAGGTTGTAACATTCCAGCATCAACTGTGTTACCTCAACACTGTCATGTGCAGTGAGGTTGTAACATTCCAGCATGAACTGTGTTACCTCAACACTGTCATGTGCAGTGAGGTTGTAACATTCCAGCATGAACTGTGTTACCTCAACACTGTCATGTGCAGTGAGGTTGTAACATTCCAGCATGAACTGCGTTACCTCAACACTGTCATGTGCAGTGAGGTTGTAACATTCCAGCATGAACTGCGTTACCTCAACACTGTCATGTGCAGTGAGGTTGTAACATTCCAGCATGAACTGTGTTACCTCAACACTGTCATGTGCAGTGAGGTTGTAACATTCCAGCATGAACTGTGTTACCTCAACACTGTCATGTGCAGTGAGGTTGTAACATTCCAGCATGAACTGTGTTACCTCAACACTGTCATGTGCAGTGAGGTTGTAACATTCCAGCATGAACTGTGTTACCTCAACACTGTCAGGTGTAGTGAGGTTGTAACATTCCAGCATCAACTGTGTTACCTCAACACTGTCATGTGTAGTGAGGTTGTAACATTCCAGCATGAACTGTGTTACCTCAACACTGTCATGTGTAGTGAGGTTGTAACATTCCAGCATCAACTGTGTTACCTCAACACTGTCATGTGTAGTGAGGTTGTAACATTCCAGCATGAACTGTGTTACCTCAACACTGTCATGTGTAGTGAGGTTGTAACATTCCAGCATCAACTGTGTTACCTCAACACTGCAGGTGTAGTGAGGTTGTAACATTCCAGCATCAACTGTGTTACCTCAACACTGTCAGGTGTAGTGAGGTTGTAACATTCCAACATCAACTGTGTTACCTCAACACTGCAGGTGTAGTGAGGTTGTAACATTCCAGCATCAACTGTGTTACCTCAACACTGTCAGGTGTAGTGAGGTTGTAACATTCCAGCATCAACTGTGTTACCTCAACACTGCAGGTGTAGTGAGGTTGTAACATTCCAGCATCAAGTGTGTTACCTCAACACTGTCATGTGTAGTGAGGTTGTAACATTCCAGCATCAAGTGTGTTACCTCAACACTGTCATGTGTAGTGAGGTTGTAACATTCCAGCATCAACTGTGTTACCTCAACACTGTCAGGTGTAGTGAGGTTGTAACATTCCAGCATCAACTGTGTTACCTCAACACTGTCAGGTGTAGTGAGGTTGTAACATTCCAGCATCAAGTGTGTTACCTCAACACTGTCAGGTGTAGTGAGGTTGTAACATTCCAGCATCAACTGTGTTACCTCAACACTGTCAGGTGTAGTGAGGTTGTAACATTCCAACGTGTTACCTTATGGAATGGAAATCATTATCCATAAACATTTCTGTTAATACTTTGAACATGTTTAAACTACACATATCTTATACAATACAATACTTTATTTGGACATGATACATAGTTGTATAAGGAATTATAGTTGGGTGTACATGCCAAAAGCCCCTCGTATGCAGAGCATTATGGGCAGCTTAAAATTAGCTAAGCAATGATACATTCAGTGGTAAAAATTACAGTAAACAAATTACAACTTGAAGTACAAATGAATATTTTAAACAATGAAATTTGAACATTTCAATTAAGAGGCATTATAATTGTACAAATTTGTAGTATAACAATGTATATTATATCAAAATAATTAGTATACTATTTGAAGTGCAGAAACAGGTCATATGGTCATTAGATAAGTTACTGCGCATTCAAGAGAATTTATTATTCTGTTAGTAAAATAATTAAAATAACATAGTTTGATAGGGTCAACAGGTTACACTTTTATGAAATAGAGTTATTCAATATTTATTGAGTTGTGGGTGAGTAAGTGGTTTTTAAGAAGAGTCTTGGTTTAGAAAGACACGTAAGCAAACACTATAACATATTTATTAGAAAACGTTTCGGTCCTGGGACCTTGATCACTTCTAACATACAGAGGTAGAAAGACATTATATATATAGGCGGAGAGTGAGATGTGACGCACGTGACCTGAGGAATGTCATAAGAACATAAGAATGGAGGAACACTGTAGAAGGCCTACTGGCCCATGCGAGGCAGGTCCTTATCAAAACAACCTCTGCCTATGATGAGGACCAGTAGACGATGAAATCATGTGACTCCTGCGTTGTTGGGTTGGTGCTGCTTAAGTATCATGTATGCCAATGTTTTTGAAATTTTGTAGTTTCCAGTGTTGCGTTCTATAGTGTCGGTGACGGTGATTAGTGAGGCTTCTAGGCACCGTCGGCGTCTGAGGTCTGGTTCTGTGAGAACGAGTTGTGCCTCGTTCCAGTTCATCAAATGCCCCGTGGAGTCTCTGTGGAGGACACAGGCGTACCTTACATCGTCTCTGTTAGAGGCATTTCGATGCTCATTCAGGCGGACTGCAAGATCTCTGCCTGTCTCGCCTACATATTTCTTGGGACAGAACCCACAGGGGATAGTGTAGACGCCTGCTGTAGAAGTTAGAGGTGTGGGGCTGCGTTTAGTAGTGAGGTCTTTGATAGAGGATGTGTTTATGGTGGAAACGTTGATGTTACTCATAGCAAGTGCCCGGCGAGTATTCGTGGCAACATCGCCACATGGGAGTACTATGAACTGTTTAGGGGGCTGTTCCATGGGCGGTTTGTTGAGGATAGCTTGTGCCCCATAAGAACATAAGAACATAAGAAAGGAGGAACACTGCAGCAGGCCTGTTGGCCCATACTAGGCAGGTCCTTTACAATTCATCCCACTAACAAACATTTCACCAACCCAATTTTCAATGCTACCCAAGAAATAAGCTCTGATGTGCAAGTCCCACTCAAATCCAACCCTTCCCACTCATGTATTTATCCAACCTAAATTTGAAACTACCCAAAGTCCTAGCCTCAATAACCCAACTAGGTAGACTGTTCCACTCATCTACTACCCTATTTCCAAACCAATACTTTCCTATGTCCTTTCTAAATCTAAACTTATCTAATTTAAATCCATTACTGCGGGTTCTCTCTTGGAGAGATATCCTCAAGACCTTGTTAATATCCCCTTTATTAATACCTATCTTCCACTTATACACTTCGATCAGGTCTCCCCTCATTCTTCGTCTAACAAGTGAATGTAACTTAAGAGTCTTCAATCTTTCTTCATAAGGAAGATTTCTAATGCTATGTATTAATTTAGTCATCCTACGCTGAATGTTTTCTAACGAATTTATGTCCATTCTGTAATATGGAGACCAGAATTGAGCTGCATAATCTAGGTGAGGCCTTACTAATGATGTATAAAGCTGCAGTATGACCTCTGGACTTCTGTTGCTTACACTTCTTGATATAAATCCCAGTAATCTATTTGCCTTATTACGTACGCTTAGGCATTGCTGTCTTGGTTTAAGGTTGCTGCTTACCATAACCCCCAAGTCCTTTTCGCAATCTGTATGGTTAAGTTCTACATTATTTAACTTATATGTGCTAGGGTTATGGACACTCCCGAGCTTCAGAACCTTGCATTTATCTACATTGAACTGCATCTGCCACTTTTCTGACCAAGAGTAGAGTTTGTCTAAATCCTCCTGAAGTTCCCTAACATCTACGTTTGAATCAATTATCCTACCTATCTTCGTGTCATCGGCGAATTTGCTCATATCACTAGTAATTCCTTCATCAAGATCATTGATATATATTATAAACAACAACGGGCCCAAGACTGATCCCTGTGGAACGCCACTTGTTACTGATCCCCACTCAGATTTAACCCCATTTATGGACACTCTCTGCTTCCTGTCTGTCAGCCATGATTCGATCCACGAGAGCACCCTTCCCCCAATGCCATGAGCTGCTACTTTCTTCAACAGTCTTTGGTGCGGAACTCTATCAAATGCCTTACTAAAATCTAAGTAAATAATATCAAATTCTTTATCGTGGTCAACAGCCTCAAAAGCTTTACTGAAGAAAGTTAATAAATTAGTTAGACAAGACCGGCCTCTTGTGAATCCATGCTGAGTATCATTAATCAAGCTATGCTTATCGAGATGGCTTCTTATAATCTCAGCTATAATTGACTCTAGTAATTTGCCTACAATTGAGGTCAGGCTTATTGGGCGGTAATTTGACGGTAACGACTTGTCCCCTGTTTTAAAAATAGGAATTACATTAGCCATCTTCCACATATCAGACACTACACCTGTTTGAAGAGATAAATTAAAAATATTAGTTAATGGTTCACAGACTTCCATTTTGCATTCCTTTAGAACCCTTGAAAAAACCTCATCAGGACCCGGTGACTTATTTTGCTTCAGTCGGTCTATCTGCTTCACAACCATTTCACTAGTGACTATGATGTTACATAATTTATCTTCTTCTGGCCCACTATAAAAATTAATTACCGGAATATTATTAGTGTCTTCCTGTGTAAAAACCGAGAGAAAATAATTATTTAAAATCGAGCACATTTCATTCTCTTTGTCAGTAAGATGCCCATAGTTATTTTTAAGGGGACCTATCTTATCTCTGACTTTTGTTCTATATACCTGGAAAAAACTTTTTGGGTTAGTTTTAGAATCCCTAGCAACTTTAATTTCATAGTCCCTTTTAGCTTTTCTTATCCCCTTTTTAATGTCCCTCTTAATGTCAATATACTGATTCATAAGATGACCCTCGCCTCTTTTGATACGCCTATAAATTCCTTTCTTATGCCCTAGTAGATATTTCAGCCTATTATTCATCCATTTTGGGTCATTTCTATTTGATCTAATTTCTTTATAAGGGATAAATGTTCTTTGAGCAGCATGTATTGTGTTCAGAAAACTGTCATATTGATAGCTCTCTTCGTTACCCCAGTCAACAGATGATAAGTGTTCTCTAAGCCCATCGTAATCTGCTAAGCGAAAATCTGGGACTGTTACTGAGTTATCCCTACTATCATACTTCCATTCAATTCTAAATGTAATTGATTTGTGGTCGCTAGCACCCAGTTCTTCTGAAACTTCTAAATTATTAACAAGGGATTCATTGTTTGCCAGAACTAAGTCAAGCAGGTTATTACCCCTTGTAGGTTCTGTCACAAACTGCTTCAGAAAACAATCCTGAACTACCTCTAAGAAGTCGTATGATTCTAAATTCCCAGTCAAGAAATTCCAATCAATATGACTAAAGTTAAAGTCTCCTAGAATTACTACATTATCGTGCCTTGTGGCCCTAACAATTTCCTCCCATAGTAGTCTTCCCTGGTCCCTATCTAAATTTGGGGGACGGTATATCACACCTAAAGTTAATTTTTCATGCCCCTCTGAAAATTCTATCCAAACAGACTCTGTATGTGTTACTTCAGACTTAATACCCGTTTTAATGCAACAGTTCAAGCGATCTCGGACATACAATGCCACCCCACCCCCCTTCCCGATACTTCTATCTACTTGGAACAATTTGAAACCCTGAATGTGACATTCTGCAGGCATGTCCCGACTTTTTGAGTTAAACCACGTCTCAGTAATGGCAAATACATCTATGTTACCTGCACTAGCAACTAGTCTCAACTCGTCCATCTTATTCCTAGCACTGCGACTATTTGTGTAATATATACTTAAGGACCCTCCTTTCTCTTTATCATTCCTGCTCCTTTCTGTTATTCCACTAAACCTATTACTGTCCTTGTCAATTAGTGCCACTGGCCTTCCGATATCCACCTCATTTTGCCTATTACTAGTTCTCCTAGTACTCATATTACTACCCTGAGACTTCACAGTTTTTCCGCAGAAACCCATACCACTAACTATTCCTAGTTTAAAGACCTAACAGCTCCCTCCACTGCGTTGGCCAGTGCTCCCACCCCACACCTAGACAAGTGAACCCCATCCCTGGCATACATGTCATTTCTGCCATAGAAGAGGTCCCAGTTGTCAATGAATGTTACCGAATTTTCCTTACAGTATTTGTCCAGCCAGCAATTGACACCAATTGCTCTGGACAACCATTCATTTCCAACTCCTCTCCTTGGCAAAATGCCACATATGACAGGTTTCCCACCCTTCTTCCTAATTATCTCTATTGCTGACCTATACCTGCTAATCAGGTCCTCACTCCTACGTCTGCCAACATCGTTGCCTCCAGCACTGAGACAGATAATAGGATTGCTCCCATTACCTCTCATGATGTCATCCAGACGGCTAACAATATCCTTCATCCCAGCCCCAGGAAAACACACTCTCTGCCTCCTACTCCTATCCTTCAAACAGAAAGCCCTATCCATGTACCTAATCTGGCTATCCCCAACAACAACAATGTTTTTACCTTCCTTGGCGTCGTCCGTAGTGATGCTCCGAGTAGTCGACTCACATTCGCCAGGTAGCATTACACCACTTGTAGAATTCGTCATGACGTTCTCGATGGTCTTCGTTGGGGTTTCTAGGGATGTCTCACTCACGTCTGCCAATGCTTCCTTGGTGCTCGTTGTGGCATTCCCAGTAGAACACTCACATTCGTCAGGTAGCACCGAGAATGAGTTGGAAGTTTCCACGGCAGTCTTCTGGTTTCTCGTTGTTTCTGCCTCTCCAACCGTTTTCTTAATCTTCAGCTTGGTTCCATGTTGCCCGGCCACTGACCAAGCTCCCCTCTTAACCTGGGGACTCACAACAGGAGGATTACTACGAATCCTCTTGTTCTCCTCCGTTAATCGCCGTATCTCCAGTTTAGCAACTCTGAGTTCTTCTCTAAGCTGCTGGTAAAGCTGCTCAAGAGAGGGCATCCTGGTTCAGATTCACAGAGAGCACACAAACAGGTCTTCACAGAGCTAAGTACACGTCACCACTCCAATTGTAGTCGACAGTGTTGAGTAACACCACACCACCTCCTTTGTCAGCGGTTGTAATGACGATATCATCGTTGTTGGCCAAGTTCCTGAGTGCTTGGATGTATCTTCTGGGAATGACCGGTCTTGAAGGCTCAGTAGCTGCAGCAGTGATGATTCCTTGGACAAAGCCCTTTTGAAACTCGGAGTCTCCAAAAGGTTGGTTCTTGGTTACCATATCCACCAGATTATGTTTCTTGTTGATGCCAGTAGTAAACTTGAGCCCTAGGCTGAGGGCTTCTGTCTCGGTGACGGTTAGTGTATAGGAAGATAAGTTATTTATGATTTCTGGTCGTCCCATTTCGCTCCATTTGCTGTGGGAACACAGGTCTTGTAGTTTTCGTGATAGCTTCAATTTCTGTTGGATGTTGGCAGTGGTAACTTGGCTGAGTATATATTCTGCAGTCCTTCTGTCAGGAGTAGGAAGTGAAGCACGAATCTGAGCATACATGATACTTAAGCAGCACCAACCCAACAACGCAGGAGTCACATGATTTCATCGTCTACTGGTCCTCATCATAGGCAGAGGTTGTTTTGATAAGGACCTGCCTCGCATGGGCCAGTAGGCCTTCTACAGTGTTCCTCCATTCTTATGTTCTTATGACATTCCTCAGGTCACGTGCGTCACATCTCACTCTCCGCCTATATATATAATGTCTTTCTACCTCTGTATGTTAGAAGTGATCAAGGTCCCAGGACCGAAACGTTTTCTAATAAATATGTTATAGTGTTTGCTTACGTGTCTTTCTAAACCAACTTGTCGGTATTTATTACCAAGGTTTATACCATCTTGTATGACACTGCAACACACTATGGACATAGCATACAGAGAATACCTTTCTCTCCTACTCAAAGCTAATAGTCTTCGGAACCGACACATCTTCCTAGAAGACTGTATTGCTGAGATGGTGATACCACGGTCCACTCCTCGACAACTGACCACATCTAGACACCCTTTCTCTCCTGCTGTTTACGCCTACCTTAGAGAAAGCTCTGATGAACTGCGACATGCTCAGAAGGAGGCCTCATTACGTGCCGCTCAGATTCGTGCTTCACTTCCTACTCCTGACAGAAGGACTGCAGAATATATACTCAGCCAAGTTACCACTGCCAACATCCAACAGAAATTGAAGCTATCACGAAAACTACAAGACCTGTGTTCCCACAGCAAATGGAGCGAAATGGGACGACCAGAAATCATAAATAACTTATCTTCCTATACACTAACCGTCACCGAGACAGAAGCCCTCAGCCTAGGGCTCAAGTTTACTACTGGCATCAACAAGAAACATAATCTGGTGGATATGGTAACCAAGAACCAACCTTTTGGAGACTCCGAGTTTCAAAAGGGCTTTGTCCAAGGAATCATCACTGCTGCAGCTACTGAGCCTTCAAGACCGGTCATTCCCAGAAGATACATCCAAGCACTCAGGAACTTGGCCAACAACGATGATATCGTCATTACAACCGCTGACAAAGGAGGTGGTGTGGTGTTACTCAACACTGTCGACTACAACAATAAAGTCTTAAATCTTCTCAACGATGCCAACACATACCAGCCTGTATCGGAATCAGTGCTACATCAAAGTACCCAGACTTTCCTTCAAAAGGCTCGTAGCATCTTACGAAAATCAGAACAAGGCAAAAAAAACTACTTAAACTTTTACCAGGTCAACCGAAACCAGCACGCCTGTATGGCCTTCCTAAGACACACAAACCTGGCATCCCACTACGGCCTATCACTTCGGGCATAGGGAGTGCACCACACAGACTAGCCGGCCACCTTGCCAAATACCTTTCAGCGCTTCTGGGCACTATCAGTCAAGCCCACCTCAAACATTCAGGTGACCTTCTCTCCCGAATTTCCAACCTGAATGTCAAAAACAAAAGCATGGCTTCCTTCGATGTCACAGCCCTCTTTACCAACGTTCCTACTGACGCTGCAATCAACATTCTGAGACAGAGGCTCACTGAAAACCACGACCTCCCTTTACCTCTTCTAGATTTCATCAATCTAGTGGAACTGTGTGTTAATTTCAACTTCTTCAAGTATCAGGACAACTGTTACAAACAATGCTTTGGGATGGCAATGGGCAGCCCGCTCAGTGCTGTGCTTGATAACCTCTTCATGGAAAACTTGGAGACAGAGAAATTCAGCACCCTCATTCCCAACACCGTTACCTGGCTAAGATACGTTGATGATATATTGGTTTTCTATCCAAGACGTCTCAATATCCAGGCCCTTCTCAACAAGATCAATGCAGTTGAACCATCAATAAAGTTTACACTTGAACTCGAAAATGATGGCAAACTTCCTTTCCTCGACGTTCTACTGTGCAGATCTCCCGACAGTGACAAACTTCTCTTCAAAGTGTATAGAAAACCTACCAACAAGGACGATCTTATACACTTTTATTCACACCAAGATACCCGCACTAAGAGAGGAGTCCTCATTGGCTTCTTCTTGAGAGCTCTTCGCATCTCCAGCCCTTGTTTTCTAGAAGAAGAATGCACTTACATAACACAAGCCTTTACACGTCTTCAGTTCCCATCTTTCTTCATCCGAGATTGCAGACTCAAGGCACAAGCTATCCTCAACAAACCGCCCATGGAACAGCCCCCTAAACAGTTCATAGTACTCCCATGTGGCGATGTTGCCACGAATACTCGCCGGGCACTTGCTATGAGTAACATCAACGTTTCCACCATAAACACATCCTCTATCAAAGACCTCACTACTAAACGCAGCCCCACACCTCTAACTTCTACAGCAGGCGTCTACACTATCCCCTGTGGGTTCTGTCCCAAGAAATATGTAGGCGAGACAGGCAGAGATCTTGCAGTCCGCCTGAATGAGCATCGAAATGCCTCTAACAGAGACGATGTAAGGTACGCCTGTGTCCTCCACAGAGACTCCACGGGGCATTTGATGAACTGGAACGAGGCACAACTCGTTCTCACAGAACCAGACCTCAGACGCCGACGGTGCCTAGAAGCCTCACTAATCACCGTCACCGACACTATAGAACGCAACACTGGAAACTACAAAATTTCAAAAACATTGGCATACATGATACTTAAGCAGCACCAACCCAACAACGCAGGAGTCACATGATTTCATCGTCTACTGGTCCTCATCATAGGCAGAGGTTGTTTTGATAAGGACCTGCCTCGCATGGGCCAGTAGGCCTTCTACAGTGTTCCTCCATTCTTATGTTCTTATGACATTCCTCAGGTCACGTGCGTCACATCTCACTCTCCGCCTATATATATAATGTCTTTCTACCTCTGTATGTTAGAAGTGATCAAGGTCCCAGGACCGAAACGTTTTCTAATAAATATGTTATAGTGTTTGCTTACGTGTCTTTCTAAACCAACTTGTCGGTATTTATTACCAAGGTTTA
This sequence comes from Cherax quadricarinatus, assembly GCF_038502225.1. Classification (NCBI taxonomy): domain Eukaryota; kingdom Metazoa; phylum Arthropoda; class Malacostraca; order Decapoda; family Parastacidae; genus Cherax; species Cherax quadricarinatus. The sequence goes on from NC_091301.1 coordinate 51,800,212, forward strand.
TACCAAGAAGAGTCTTGAATTGATAAACAGTGTTTCTTTTATATTCACAGGTAATGAATTCCAGATTTTTGGGTGTTTTATGTGCATTGAGTTTTTGCATAGTGTGAGATGGACACGAGGAACATCAAAGAGTGATCTGTACCTTGTGTTATGGTCATGTGTTCTGTTGAGGTTGGCAAGGAGAAGTTTGAGGGGAGGGTTTATGTCAGAGTTAAGTGTTCTATGTATGTAGTAGGTGCAGTAATAAGTATGGATGTCTTGTACGGTAAGTAAGTTTAGAGTTTTGAATATTGGTGGAGTGTGTTGTCTGGAGTGGGAATTTGTTTTCATTCTGGCTGCAGCCTTTTGTTGGGTAATTAATGGTCTGAGATGATTTATTGTTGTTGAGCCCCATGCACAAATTCCATAGGTGAGATAGGGGTAAATAAGTGAGTGATATAGGGCCAGGAGAGCTGATTGTGGAACATAGTATCGTATCTTCGACAGTATGCCTACGGTCTTGGAGATTTTCTTCGAAATTTATTGTACATGTGTTTGAAATTTGACTCTATTATCAAGGTGGATTACTAAGAATTTTCCCTCTGTGAGTTTTGTGATAGGTGGTCCATTTATCATTATGTTAAGTGGAGCATCTGTAGTTCTGTTCCCAAATTAGATGAATAATATATTTAAGATAAAGTTCGCAACAAATTAAAGAGCATCCTTGTTTCTTCATATCCTCCTCCATTAATGATTTTCCACGTATTGCTCTTCCTCATAACATTCGTATGTTTTTATTTCGTTTAATTCTTAAAACACTGTTGTTCTCAAAAAATAAACGTGTGCACGTTTTTAGTTTCCCCCACATATAATTTCTCACATCCACCACCAGGAAATTACATAAGCACAAGCGATAGTTTAAAATTTTATAATTTTTTCTTGTTTAATCCCAGGTTGGAAGGTATGCTGCAGTGTTCCTCTATTCTTGTGTTCTTAAAATGTCACTGTAAACTTTAAGTTTGTACCTGAACCCAGAACTGTATAGCACTGGACATTACTGGTGCTTTCTACCGAGTATGGCACCAGGATCTCATGGCAAAAACTGAAAGTACTAGGAATGGCCGGCTCTGCACTTCGTCTCCTCAGTGATTACCTAAAATGAAAATCTCTAAAAATAAACCATACCACGAGCGAGGATAGAACCTGCGATCAGAGAGTCATAAAATTCCATGACTCTCTGATCGCGGGTTCTATCCCCGCCCGTGGTATGGTTTGTTTGCTATCGTGTCATTACGATTTCGTGAATTTCTAAAAGTAGTTCTTAATGAAGCAGAGTCAACAACATACACTATTAGTGCCAGTGTTCCACAGGGTAGTGTTCTTTGGTCATTCTTATGGAATATCTACATCAATGACCTTCTTCATCTCGTCGCAGAATCCCAAGCATATGCAGACAACTGTACTCTGACATTTACTTATTCAAGAGAGAAAATGCATCAATAACCACCATACAGCTATATCTGCCTGGGGACAACGATGTCAGGTCACATTTGCTTCTGAGAAAACACAAATGATGGTCTTTAGGCACGATGATAGTAATGGTGGAGTAATGGTAAGAATGAATGGGAGAGTGTTGGTACTCAGGGGATAAAGTTGATATCTTTGTGGCTAAATTCGACTCCAAACTAACTGTAAACAACTACGTTGTAAATCATGCAAGCAAAGCGGCCAGGAAGCTTACAGCACTTAGATATATCTCGCATCAGGTCGACAGTAGAGGTTGCAAGAATTTGTACAAAGCACAAGTACACTCACACCTTGAGTATGCTCCACTTTCTTAGATTGTCTTCCATCTCATCTGCGACTTCTTTTATAGAGTAGAGAACAGAGCAATACGGCTCATCTCTCGCCTGGACACAGCACTGATAGATGTATCATTTCAGCAGGCAGAACTTTCAACGCCAGAGGGATGTAAGTGGCCTTAATGTTATATACGAGGCCAGTTTTATCAATATACCACCACACTTGGCTTCACGCTGAGCACAGTAAGAAGTGAGCTTCTACACAAGAAAGACGGGCAGCAAAGGGAATCTACACTCTGAATATCACTTCATTTGAATTCATTGATTTATAGGATGACTCGGGTTTTGAACATGTTCGTACAGAATAATGACATCAGTGGACAAAATGAAAGCACTGGCCCAGAGATGGCTTCAACTTCAGCCTGTTCCCTATTGTATATCTCATAACAACAAGAAGGCTTTCAAATGATCTTATGTAACAGCTCTTAGCTAGTAAATAAACTATACCACGGACGGGGTTAAAACCCGCGATCAGAGAGTCTTAAAACTCCAGACCGTCGCGTTAGCCACTGTGGCTAGCTGGTCCAGTGGCTAACGCGACGGTCTGGAGTTTTGAGACTCTCTGATCGCGGGTTCTAACCCCCGCCCGTGGTATGGTTTGTTTGCAATCGTGTCATTACGATTTCGTGAGTCGTAGCAAATAAACTTAGGAACCCTAAACCTAACCATGTCAAACCCTGCGTTAAAAAAACAGGAGATTAAGTGGGAGGGATTTGAAGAGGAAGTGAGATAGTATGTGTTAACGAGTATTTATGGGAACACAAATCATCTGGTTACAACATAAGGGAAAGAAGGGAACTACATACATGGTAAAAGTTGAACTAAGAAAAATGTTTAATACTAGTGTAATTACTTTATATTTGAGATTATAACCATTTTCAATTAGCATTTCGTTTAATTTAAGTGGAAATAATTGTCTTTGAATAATTATGAAAGCACTTGCTGCCAACTCAAGACATGAGTGATTCCCTTAAAATGAATATCCAGCACACAGGATCACCATCGCTGCTCTCCACGTATTGTCTCAGGTAGGAAATGGGTTCGTCTTATCACCCCTCAGTAATCCACCTAATCTGTTTACAATTCCCAGGGGAGCAAGAGAACCTTTTAGAGCTCCAGCCACTGGGCGCCTTGAGATTTTATTGGAGTATTTTGGCTTCTCTGGAAGACCAGAGTGAAAGATTTCTTTACTGAATGTTTCTCACTGGTCGTCATTTTGAAGATTTAAAAAAAAAATAGCCTCTGTCATACAGTATTTTTTTCTTGAAAAGTAAAAATTAAATGCAACAAATCAATTAGGTGCTGCAACTGTCACTTACCTGCATTGTTATTCCAGCTTTAAGTGTATGAATGGAGGCACTCACTTGGAGGCACTCACTTGGAGGCACTTTCTCTGTCGTCTTTTCTTTTTATCACATCTGAACGTTAAAACTGGAAAAATAACTGTAATCCGTCATCAAATTTCTTCTGGCTTCCGCTTCTCGTGATACTTACGCCAAACCAAATAAATTTTCAACTACTCGACTATTGCTTTTATAGATAAAAGTTACTGTCAGGTGAGCGTGAGTATGATCCGTGTTGACCTATGATCTTCAAGTGGATTTTTCCTCTTCTTCATTTCAATATTTTTTTTGGTTTCTAGAACACCTGCATGATGCATGACAGCATCATGCATGCTATTTTGTTGGGAAAACATCTGAATCTTGCAAGATTCGTATCAGGTGTTCAGTGAACTTTTGCAGGTAATATTCTTAACAACATTTTTTTTTTTTTTTTTTTTTTTCAACAAGTCGGTCGTCTCCCACCGAGGCAGGGTGACCCAAAAAAGAAAGAAAATCCCCAAAAAGAAAATACTTTCATCATCATTCAACACTTTCACCACACTCACACATTATCACTGTTTTTGCAGAGGTGCTCAGAAGACAATATTTTTATCTATGATAATTAATTCATCCAAAGTTTGTGGCTGTCAGTCGTAGCGGATATACATGAAGTGCATTCTCTAATTATGAGTTTGCAAATAAGCACATTTAGCATTATCAGAGAATGCGTCTGTAATGAGTTGCAGTGTGGCAAGCTGAGGAGTACTTGTTGTTAAAGATTCACAAATCTTTGAGGGCAATGACTCAAGAAATCGTAATGACACGATTGCAAACAAACCAGTTTTGAGACTCTATGACCGCGGGTTCAATCCCGGCCGGGTTGTATGGTTTGCTTTGAGGGCAATGTGTGGTGTGAATATAATGCTACATTTGCCGCCCATGCTTCAGACCCATATAAACGCGTTGTTATAACTATACTCTCATACATTCCCCTCTGTTTCCATTGATAATGTTCATTGTTTCCACAGAGTCCTCAGTTCACCTCTAACCTTTCTCTTCTCACCATTTCTATGATTCACCTTGTCTTTCATAGATCCATCTGCTGACACGTCCACTCCCATATAGTATATGAATAATCCCTCCCTCCAATCTGATATCCAATCTTTCGTTATCTAATTTTTTTATCTTCATCACCTTACTCTTTCCTATATTCACTTTTAATTTCCTTCTTTTACATATCCTACCAAACCAGTCTACAAACCTTTGCATCTTCTCTTCAGACTCTCCAAAAAGCACAGTGTCATCAGCAAAGAGCAACTCTGACAACTCCCACTTTGTTTCAGAGTATTTATCTTTGAAAACCACGCCTATTGCCAACACCCGAGCATTCACTTTTCTTACAGCCTCATCTATAAATATATTGAACAACTATGGTGACATCACACATCCCTGTCTAAGGCCTACTTTTACTGAGAAATAATCTCCCTCTCTCCTACATACTCTAACATGAGCATCACTATCCTCGTAAAAGCTCTTCACTGCTTTGAGTAACCTACCACCTAATCCATACATTTGAAACATCTGCCACATTGCCCCCCCTGTCTACCCTGTCATAAGCCTTTTCCAAATCCATAAATACTACAAAAACCTCTATCATTATCTAAATACTGTTCTCCTATATGCTTCACTGTAAACACTTGGTCTACACACACCATACTACTAAAGTCTCCTTGTTCGTCTGCGATCATGTTCTCCGTGTTACTCTTAACTCCTCCAATAATAACTTTATCAAACACTTTACCAGGTATACTCAGCAGATCTATTCCCCTATAATTTCTACATTCTCTTTTGTCCTCTTTGCCTTTATACAAAGAAACTATGCATACTCTCTGCCAACCCCAAGGTGCCTTACCCTGTTCCCTGCATTTATTAAATAAAAACACTATCCACCCGAAAACTATATCCCCTCCTTGCTTTTAACATTTATTCTTTATCCCATGAATCCCAGTTGCTTTACTCCCTTTCAATCTACCCACTGCCTCACACTGTTCCCCTACAGTCACAACTAGTACTTCCTCACTCCTGCAAGATGTTATTCCTCCCTGTCCAACAAACTAAATCACTGATTCCCTATCATTATCAACATTTAACAGTTTCTCAAAATATTCCCTCCATCTTCCAATACCTCTAACTCTCAATCTAATACCTCCCTTTTTCTGTTTTTAACAGTCAAATCCATCCGTTCCCTAGGTTTTCTCAACTTATTAATCTCACTCTAAAAATTGCGTCAATTTTATTAATTTGATTAAAAACCTGACACATAAAAACTAACAGCATAAAATCAAGAAAAATTTCATTTGAAAAGAGCATATCGGGGAAAAATATTCAAGTAACCAGGTGTGCACTCAGCAATTACTGAATGTAGCCGATTACGACTGATATCCTATAGTGTCTCAGGAATAAGAGGCACTCATTTTCGATCCAACGAAGGGGAGAATAAGTATAATTCCTTTTAATCAAGAACCCCAGTATCAAGGTACCGTTCTTGAGAAGGCGGACTCTAGTAATTTAATGGAAAATGATTCTACGGCACTTAGAGATTTAAAGTGACATAACTACACAAAACACTCCATTAACAATAATAACCTTCTCTTAAGGAGTATACAAGAGTGCTGAAATTCTGAAGCCAAGCACTAGAGGCTTTCTGAAGTTACTGCAGGTAAACCAGTTTCAATAATGGCTTATAAATAACAAAAAAAAGGCACAATACCGTGACTGGAACGATAAAATTCAGCAGGGAACACCTGCATTTATCAGCTGGTTTAACCGACACCTAGAAATATTTCAGCGTAGCTGAATATCTGAAACAGAATAGATAATGTGTACTTAAAACTTGGAGAAAGTCAGCGGAGGACAAGAACACTGTCAACATGAACATGACCAACTCTGGGTTATGACAAGAACACTGTCAACACGAACATGACCAACTCTGGGTTATGACAAGAACACTGTCAACATGAACATGACCAACTCTGGGTTATGACAAGAACACTGTCAACACGAACATGACCAACTCTGGGTTATGACAAGAACACTGTCAACACGAACATGACCAACTCTGGGTTATGACAAGAACACTGTCAACACGAACATGACCAACTCTGGGTTATACATCTCCAAAATAATAATATTTAAAACCTCGCTAAACTCGTGAAAAAAAACGTTATATAATCATGTTTTTATTTCAGAATTTCTCTCTTTTGTTTTTACACTTAAATTCTTTCTAAAATTGTTTCAGAGTATGAAATAATAATCTTCTCCAGGCTGAGGGACTGACCACCTCAAAACTACATCTACCAACTTTCATGTGCTCGACTGAAGAATCCTGCTACGTAGGCCTATATCTTACCCAACAACCGGTCGGTATTTTATGCATTTTAATATTTATTGTTTATAATTCTACACTAAAAAATATTCTATTTCGTGTGTTTTTAAATTTAATTTGGTATAATTTTTATATACACTCCATGAGGGTGTATTTTTTCAGAGTATATATGCTGAGAGTTTAATTCTTGTTTCAGAGTATATATGCTGAGAGTTTAATTCTTGTTTCAGAGTATATATGCTGAGAGTTTAATTCTTGTTTCAGAGTATATATGCTGAGAGTTTAATTCTTGTTTCAGAGTATATATGCTGAGAGTTTAATTCTTGTTTCAGAGTATATATGCTGAGAGTTTAATTCTTGTTTCAGAGTATATATGCTGAGAGTTTAATTCTTGTTTCAGAGTATATATGCTGAGAGTTTAATTCTTGTTTCAGAGTATATATGCTGAGAGTTTAATTCTTGTTTCAGAGTATATATGCTGAGAATTTAATTCTTGTTTCAGAGTATATATGCTGAGAGTTTAATTCTCGTTTCAGAGTATATATGCTGTGAGTTTAATTCTTGTTTCAGAGTATATATGCTGAGAGTTTAATTCTTGTTTCAGAGTATATATGCTGAGAGTTTAATTCTTGTTTCAGAGTATATATGCTGAGAGTTTAATTCTTGTTTCAGAGTATATATGCTGAGAGTTTAATTCTTGTTTCAGAGTATATATGCTGAGAGTTTAATTCTTGTTTCAGAGTATATATGCTGAGAGTTTAATTCTTGTTTCAGAGTATATATGCTGAGAATTTAATTCTTGTTTCAGAGTATATATGCTGAGAGTTTAATTCTCGTTTCAGAGTATATATGCTGTGAGTTTAATTCTTGTTTCAGAGTATATATGCTGAGAGTTTAATTCTTGTTTCAGAGTATATATGCTGAGAGTTTAATTCTTGTTTCAGAGTATATATGCTGAGAGTTTAATTCTTGTTTCAGAGTATATATGCTGAGAGTTTAATTCTTGTTTCAGAGTATATATGCTGAGAGTTTAATTCTTGTTTCAGAGTATATATGCTGAGAGTTTAATTCTTGTTTCAGAGTATATATGCTGAGAATTTAATTATTGTTTCAGAGTATATATGCTGAGAGTTTAATTCTTGTTTCAGAGTATATATGCTGAGAGTTTAATTCTTGTTTCAGAGTATATATGCTGAGAGTTTAATTCTTATTTCAGAGTATGTATGCTGAGAGTTTAATTCTTGTTTCAGAGTATATATTCTGAGAGTTTAATTCTTGTTTCAGAGTATATATTCTGAGAGTTTAATTCTTGTTTCAGAGTATATATGCTGAGAGTTTAATTCTTGTTTCAGAGTATATATTCTGAGAGTTTAATTCTTGTTTCAGAGTATATATTCTGAGAGTTTAATTCTTGTTTCAGAGTATATATGCTGAGAGTTTAATTCTTGTTTCAGAGTATATATGCTGAGAGTTTAATTCTTGTTTCAGAGTATATATGCTGAGAGTTTAATTCTTGTTTCAGAGATCAAAGTGTTCTTAACTAGTGGTGAAAACTGACATTTCACCATTAAAACCTTCGTAAATATTGTAAAACCAATTTACCAACATTTTCGTTAATTGGTAAATTAACTACTGCACAGTGTAAATTATCCAGAGAGTAAATTAGCCCAGTTAGTTTCCTCCTGCACTTGGTGTGTGAACCCGACCAGAGAAGACAGTTATTAGTGTTTTACTTTCAAAATGTATATTTACGAATAGCAAATATATATACATAGTTTAGAATGAAAATCTAGCTTTCTTTTAATTACGTCAACACTGAATGTTTGAAGCCTATCAGAAATGTCATTTTTTCGATAATTTCTCTGGAAGCAACAGTTACAGTTGTGGATACTTATCGAGTGTCAGTCTTCTAATGGATGGGTGACAGAGTTGTAGTGAAAGGCAATCGTTCCCGCTTTTCATAAATAAAATTGGCAGATTAGTACTTATGCAGCCTAATTACAACGATAAATTTGCTTTCTGGAAAGCACAACAGCGATAAAAATTTGAATTATGGAAGCCACTTTCAGGTATTAAGTTCAACAGTGATGTAAATAGCAACAGAAAAAAGAAGAAACAAGAATAACAGATTTAACAGGAGATTAAAGAAAAAATTCTGGGGTTCAACTAACTTCAACAATTTTAGAAATAATTTTTTTTCATTTTGATCCAGAGTTTATGTTTTATCTCAGCAATAAATGTATTAAGTAAACTTTAGTAGATAAGACTTGTCTAACATAATCAAAGAATTTTTAGGCACTTATAATTTAAATTAATTAAGTAACATAAGTCTGTTAATGTGGTTTTACTGAAGGATGGCATGGAAATTAAACCTGTTGAAGACAGAGCTTCACTTATCAAACAGTAGCTATATCAGTAGACTGATATAACTACTTATCAACCAGTAGATATATCAGTACACGAAGCTTATTAAATCACCGGTTGGCGAAACGTCAACAAAATGAAAATATCCAGGTGTTGCAGGTGTGTCATATTCATCAACTTGTCAGTTTAATATTACTACTACTATATTAGTCTAGACACAACAACACCATGGAATCCTGATGTGAAGTATGGGCCAGTAGGCTTTCTGCAGTGTTCCTCCATTCTTATGTTCTCACACCTTCAACCTGTATACTAACCCCTGGCTCAACTCTTGGTCACGATATACATATATTAGGTTAGGTAAGATTTGCCAGGAAACAGGACAAGTGTTTCCTGACGAGGGTCTTAGTTATACGATATCCCGCCGCTGGACCTTTTGGTCATCTGACCGAAGACTTCAACTGGCTTACCGGTCCACCCCTACAAAAACTACCGTCATAGATAGAACCTCCTTTTTAAAATATTATTGGGTCAGTCAACGGTGACGACGCTATCTGCTGCTGCACCTCATCTGATGCCTATATAAGATAAGATCTTGTCTGTTTTACAGTCTTCAAGACTGTTGTGGAGAACACTTTCATCTTGGCAGAGGGACTGATCACCTCGTCTTCTACTGTCTCCAGTTTCAATACCTTCAATTAACCACTGCACTGAAATGATGAAGCCGCTGGTAGCCAACACGGCTTCAAAATCCTCACAGGTGTTGAACATGTGTCTCATTTGATATCTAATTAATAGCAAAAAAGTCCTATTTAAAAAGTCCCATTTGCTATCATTTCTAGATTCTTATGTTAAAAATTCTTATATTAAAAATAATGATTATTATATTGAAAATAATGAAATTCAAAGAGATTTCTGGTATTTACGGCGTTTAATTTTTCCATTCATATTAAAATAATTGAATATTGGAGGAATTAATCAAAATTATATATTGTATAATATTGAGTAGCGAGATGAGTAATTCTTTGTAATATCTTTTATCAAGACATTGTCCTATACTAAAATACTTCACTTGCATTGTTTTGAGACTCTCTGATCACTGGTTCTAACCCCGCCCGTGGTGTGGTTTATTTATTATGACTCACGAAATCGTAATGACACGATTGCAAACAAACCACACCACGGATGGGGTTTGAACCCGCGGTAAGAGTGTCTCAAAACTCTCTTACCGCGGGTTCAAACCCCATCCATGGTGTGGTTTGTTTTTGTTTTCTCGCAAGAGTTTTACAGTTAAGAGTCCCTATCTAGATTTACAAACTACCAGTTGTTACTTACCTCATCTCATTTGAAAGCATTTTTGTTGTTTTGAGACACACAGATGTGGAACAGGATGAAGTTGGAGCCATCTGTGAGCCAGTGACTTTATTTGATTAACTGACTGAATTTCATCGACATCATTATACTCGAATCCTTTTAGGAATGAATGAGATGAAGTGGTCTTCTTAAGAAGGGTACATCCAAAGTATAATTGTTGTCTGCCCGTGGCCTGGTGGCAAAAGCTCTCGTTTCACACGCTGAGGGTCAGGGTTTGGTTCCCAGCAAGGGTGGAAAGATTAGGCGTGTTTCCTTACACCGGTTGTCCATGTTCACCCATCAGTAAAAATGGGTGCCTTGGTGTTATTCGAATGGTGTGGGTCGCATCCTGGGACAAAATTGACATAATTTGCTCGAAATGTTCTGCATAACAAGCGGCTTTCTATATAGTAGTATGTCATTGATGTCAGCTATGGTCTGTATACCTCGTATATGTACTTGTAGAAATAAAGATAATAATAATAATAATAATAATAATAATAATAATAATAATAATAATAATAATATTATTATTATTATTATTATTATTATTATTATTATTATTATTATGTCTTGTTTAAAAGCTGTCGTCTCGCTGTCCGAAAAGTGCAACCAAGTGAGTATCTTGACAACATCCGCCTTGTACGAAACAGTAAGGCCACCAACATCCCTCCGGTGTTGAAGGCTCTCCTGATTTGTGTTTTCTCAGAAGTAAATGTAATCTGCTATCGTTTACCCCAGGATGATATACAGTATCTGTAAGCTGGCTTAAGCGAGAGCAGCTGGCGTTGTTTTTCTTGGATAAAACTGGTCAACAACCAAAATGCTTCCGAGACCAGAGTAGCAATTTCCAACTAATTTTAGGTCACTGATAATGAACATCATGGTTAAAATTGTTTGTTAGGTCTACTTTTCAATATACACCTACGTGTCACAACAGGTTCCAACAGGTTTGTGGCAGTGTGTTTCTTACCACACTCTCAGTCTGACTGACCTTCATTATTGTTCCAGCAGTCATAGAAGGTGGTTGTGATGTCCAAGTTTATATTTTGAGGTGAAAGGTCGGTGATTTTCTTAGCCAAACATTTTTTAAACTTATAATAAATATTCACTGAGCAAGTTATTGATATGCATGTGAGGAATATTATATTAATTTTATTTTCCTACGGAATATAAATAATTCTGCTTAGCTGTCATGTTCTGTGTTATAATGATAAATTAATGAATAAATTTTGCTACCTCCACTACACATAAAACTTGGGCTCATGAAAACCTTTGTGAAAGCTATGGACAAATCCGGTCAGAGATTCAAGTATTTAATATCAAAATTCCCCTCACTGAGCGACACTAAGATAAGAGAGGGAGTCGTCAATGGTCCTCAGATTCGAGAGCTTCTTAAAGATGGTAACTCTGAACCAGACCTTCATGGAGAGGAGAAAGCTGCTTGGGAAGCATTCAAGTTAGTGGCGAAGGAATTTCTCGGAAACAGAAGACAAGGTAACTACGAAAAATTGATGGAAAACCTCATCAAGGCTTACAAGAACAAGGGATGTAACATGTCACTTAAAATCCACTTCATGGACTCACATTTAGACTTTTCCAGGGAACTGTGGGGCATTTAGTGACGAACATGGTGAAAGGCTTGACCAAAATATTTCAACCATGGAAAAATGGTACCAGGGCAAATGGGGCACAAGAATGCTTGCAGACTATTACTGGACATTGGCAAGAGATCATTCTTCAGCCCACTATAAGCGTCAACCAAAAAGGCGGAGAGTAGGTACGGATTAGATTTTAAAACATACTCACACATATTGTACGTTATAATAAATAATCAAATATTACATGTCTAGTATCTTTAAACTTACAGCCAATAAGATTTTTTCAAGGTGATATTTGGATTCACGACATGAAAATACGTAACAATTAACTAATCTCATTTAAGAAGCATATAAATTTTCAAAAATTGTTGACCAGTGTAATTAAATATCAGAGTACAGTCTTGCACATGCATAGGATTTTTGGATGAGCTGAAGAAGACATTTTAAAACAACTGTCCAAGTACACTTCCCTTTGGAACATTAGCACCGATTGACTGTCTTGAGGTCTCTGTCGCATTAAGAAATACTCTTAGAGATATACCTTGAATGTAATCACTAAGGAATCAGTACAGAGCCAGAGACTCCTAATGCTTGCAATTTTGCCGAAAGTTCCTGGTGCCATACTCGACAGACAGTGCCAACAATATCCAGTGCTATTACATCGCCGATCTTACATTTATCCAGCGATTGGTGCCACATAACAGAAGAGTGACCTTTTCTGGAGACATTGACGGTCACAGAGAACCGAGAGGTAGTCGTAAAAACGCTATCATCTGCCGTAACATCGTCTCAAGAATTTTGCCAGTGATTGAGAGGAGTGAGATTGGTCTACAGTTGCTGACTTTTGCTCTTCTCTTTTTTCAATGAACTGGGACTACATTTGTTTCTTTCCACAGAGAAGGCTATTTACACTGTGCTAGACAGTGCAGACAGATGCGAGTTAGAGGTGATGCTAACTGGTCTGCACATCTACTCAGCAACCTTTCACTCTTTGTAGATGAATGGCTCAGAGAACCGACATGTTGATAAATTAGACACATGTGCAACTCTTCGGTATCTTTATTGAGGAAACGTTTCGCCACACGGTGGCTTCATCAGTCCATACAAAGGAGAATCTGGAAGAACAGGAGGAGAATGAGGTAATCAGTCCCTCAACCTTGAGTCGATGTGGTCAGTCCATCAATCAAGATTGATGGACTGACCACATCGACTCAAGATTGATGGACTGACCACATCGACTCAAGGGTGAGGGACTGATTACCGCATTCTCCTCCTGTTCTTCAAGATTCTCCTTTGTATGGACTGATGAAGCCACCGTGTGGAGAAACGTTTCCTCAGTAAAGATACTGAAGAGTTGCACATGTGTCTAATTTATCAATCTGTCACTCACCTTATCTGGGTCCAGTCATTTTGTTGGTCCAGGAAATTAAGGAGGAGATATGCTTCAACCTGCTTTACTGTCACTTCTGACAACTTAGACAGTTTTTGTGATTAGCAAAAGAGGATTCCTTGGATTAGGATCTTGCATTTAGACAGCAACTTGTTCAGCATATAGATATGCTTTCTCTAGACTCGCAATAGAGATTATTCCATCCTACCGATTTACAGGTGGAATAAATTCGTTAGGTGAATAAACTTACCAGTCTTTGAGCAAGGTTCACCAGTGTTTGGAGCCCACTCTACCTGATACCAGTTTTCTTTCTGTGTCAGGTTTACATCTAGACATGGTCCATTTTTGGACTTCTTCCATTTGCCAAAAGACTTGTCTTTGCAGGTTTCAGTCATTGACAGTGGGATGCCTCTTATGCCTTCCCCAAGCCTTATACGTAGCAGTGGCGGCCACTCCACATCCAAAGCTGATCTGAAGGTTTCAACATATACTGCCGGTAAGGATATATATATTTGTGCCGGAGATTAAGGATATGTTTAGTGAATGCATTCACTTTGTTATCAACATCACCCAGGAGAAGAGCATACCAACCGGACACGGCAAGCCTCGAGCAAAGGGCCGGCCAGGTTCCTTATTTCCACTACAGTGTTGTGCGTCTTGATTCTTTACCTCGACCTTTTGGAATCTTCAGCGTCGTAAAGACCATCTTGTGGCCAGATGATCCATAATATTCGAGAAGTTTGCAAGTAACTGTGCTTGTTAAACACTGCACGAATTTCATTATACATGTATTAACATTTATATTCAAGCAGAAGAGAGTCCACAATTTCTAACTGGAGTACTGTCGTTCAAAAAAAAAAAAAGTTTCAACGGTGTCCATGTAAGGACGATGAGTGTTTATAAAACTGCGTGAGCTCACTAACATTGATATTGAAGCTCCTAATGTTGTTAGACCGGATGCTGTTAAACAGTCTCCTTATATTTGTATTTAATTTGGCTAAACAGCTAGGACACTGAGGCAGTAACAGGCACATAGCTATGTGGTCTCGTACAAGGTACAAAGCCATCTGCTGAATCGAGATTTGAGTAGTTGAATGAGTGACGTGTGCGCTCACCAGCTCTGAGATACTGCTGGTCTTCTTTCTGTCCCCGTCTCTATCTCGCAGACAGTTGCCAGTGCTGTGTCCCCTCCACTGACAGCGGGAGCACTGCCTATGTGCCAGGGAAGGCGGACTCATATCTCCTGCACTTGTGTATCGCTGCTGAATGCTGATTTCTTTGTAGGTCCTGCTGCTGGTGAGCCTGACGATAATGCACCTAATGTTGGCGGGATGCGAGACGTTGTGAGAGGCTACCCCATTTTCTTCCACGTTCTCTTTCATGCCTTCGTCAAGCCTTACCAGAAAAATCTCTGCTTCTCGGGCTATGGCCGACACTTGTTTAGGTACAGTGTTGGTCCTCAGATTATTAACTACAACAATTTCTGGTGGTAAGAACCTGACATGAGGTCAGAAAATGGAGCACTGATGCCGGGCGTACCGGTGGGTATTAGAATACTGTAGTTAGGTGTACTGTTAGACGCAAGAGTGGACTTGCAAGATCAAAGGCTTGCTTCGCTGTTGTATATTGGACATGTTCCATCTGCGGCGGCCAGAAAAGATGTAATATAATTTTTATGTGCAGTGTTTTAAGCTCTGTCTACCTGTAGACATCTAGTGCAGACGTATTTTCACTAGGTTTTGTTGTGTTAATCCAGTTGTGAGAATTCCAGGACTTCTTAACAGCGTCAGCATCAGTTGTTCATTTTGTATCACTTGACGTAGGTCTGTTCTGGTTATCTACAATTGTTAAAAAACAAATCCAATGAGTTTTGGAGCAGACTTACAACAGAGCCCGGTAGAACTTCGTTGATTCTTTGAGTGGCATTACTATGATTCCACTGATCCTTCCTGTTGTAGGGCCAAGCTAGTTTCTCGCGCACACGTATATTACAGATTTAAGGATGTTTTTCAAGTTCCTGAGATGAGCCACCTGGCTATAACAGAAGTCTTGGTGTGCATCGACAAACACTATTAACTTTATTAACAATAACCAAATAGTCAAAGAAATTTTCCAGTTTCGCTATGCGAAGTTATTAAAGAAGAAAAAGATACTCGAGATTACAATATTATGCTAGCTCCTTAAAAGTAATTAGTTTTAACTTAAAAAAAAAATACTACTTGACCTATGTGAAATACTGTCTATGTTCCAAGACAGACGCACAAAGCAATATCTTGAGTTCACATGTTTTACAGTTATATTTAAGGGCTTTCTCTCTGTCTCTGTCTCTCTCTCTGTCTCTCTCTCTCTCTCTCTCTCTCTTTCTTTCTCTCTCTCTCTCTCTCTCGCTCTCTCTCTCTCTCTCTCTCTCTCTCTCTCTCTCTCTCTCTCTCTCTCTCTCTCTCTCTCTCTCTCTCTCTCTCTCGCTCTCTCTCTGTTTTCAGTAGCCAAGGAGCAATGAGGAAGCTAAAAAATTGAATTAACAAACGTAGCTCAAAGGATCAAAGACACTACTCGACATTTTTGTATCAGCATGAGAAAATACAACAAGTCACTCGGCCATTCATGAAACAGCTAAGCTACCGTCTGATATCTGAAGCATGAGGCAGGAAACATTAGCTTATGAACGTCATCAAAGAAACGGGAAGCATATTTGGTGCGTGTCTTTTTCTCTCTCACTGTACTGGGTACTAAAATATTAAGAAATGATCCAGTCACTACAAATCTTACATGTATAGAATTCTCACAGCTCTAATGGGTTGTGAAAACATGCAATTATATTAACTTTTATAGCCTCCACGAACCGTATCACTGTAGATAACAAAAGCTCCTTCATGGAAATTGTGTGCATTTAATATTGCAAACGTGCGAGCCCATCCCAAGAAACTCATAACCAGTGATTCCTTCCTTCAATCACTTGCAAAGTGATTAGTAATAGTTTACCACAAATTATATACACTCATGGATCTAAGCAGGAATCTACTGGGAGCGCTGCGTCTGCTCTTGTTGCTACCACTCAAGATATTAATGATAGGAACAATTACGAGCACAGGTTCATACTATTGGCCTGCGCACCTTGCCGTATGACATTGTTGCAACCCCTGAATGGGTTGCAATGATTATGTATATATATATAATTATTATCTTTTCATTTAATTTTATATTGCTTATATTTGCGATAATAGCTAAATCGTAAATGTATTGCTTTATATTGTTATTTGACGTAGCTTCCTTTGTTAGGTAGGATGTAATCTATTATGTGCTCAGTTCAAGTCTTGATTGTCTAACTACTGTAATTATCGCTCTTTGCTCGTTATTCTGCCGGCTTCTGTTGTTGGGCAGTACTGTCCACGGAGCTATCACATGATCGAGGGGGGGTGTCCTCACCTCGCCTGAAGTATTCAGTCTGGTCTAGACTCTCTTGGTGGTTGGACAGATTGTCTGTCTCATTATTCTTGTTAGTTCTGTAGAACTCTGTTCACGGAACATTGTATAGACTTAGTGATTTTCGACGTTGTACTGAGGTTGTGTGTCACATAGACACTCGAAACATCTCAGGTCCTGAGCTGTAGCTTCTCACTTGTACTGTTATCTGTGTATTATCACAGTCGGGGATTTTCTTATGCTGAACTTAGATTCAGTAGTATGGGAGTTTTGTGACTTTTGTGGAGGATCTGCAGATGGTCCCTACTTAGTGTCGTTATATTATCTCCTTGTTCCTGATTCTGTGTCGCAGTTGCTTGTTGTATTGCTATTGGGCTTAGCATTCTTTTTATTGTTCAAGCAGATTGTTCTGATTGCCAGTTGGTTAAGAAGTTAGTTTATTTGAGGACTTTGCCAGTCACCTGTTTAAGTCTAGTCAAGTCGTGAGACATAACGAACTACTTAGAGCACACACATACACACTTACTTGTACATATTTGTAATATCTTATTAAATGTTAATGTACCAGACGGTACTTAAGAATTATAAATGTGATATGTGCTTTCAGCACAATAATACTGTACTCGAGAGAAGGGATAATATTTTGATTACTGTGATTAATTTAATTTAATTTAATTTGATAATATACCTCTAGACTTAATAAATTTATTAAATTTTAATTTCTCTAGTTAGTAGCCTACCAGTTGTAATCCTGAAGAACTATTGAATTATACTGAATTCTAATGGATAATTGGACAAGGATACTGACTACTTGTTACGAAAACCCAGTAACAGGCTGGATGCCAGAAGGGCAGTCCTTTTTAGTATTCACTGGAGATCTCTAAGCTTTCAGAATCGCGTTTTTTATAACAGACATTAACCAATCAGGAATAAACAAAAAGGCATCATAGAGAATAAATTACTGTATTTCCATCACCAAAATATGCTGGTATTTGCAGTGTATATAGTCTAAGTAGAGTATTGACAATTATGTACAATGAGGCGAATGAGAGTACAAGACATGGTGAGAGTCGTAGCGACCAGCTGGTGAGGCAACTCTGCCAAAGCTGCTTCACGAGCGTTCTACGTCGCTTCACAGCTTCGGTAGGCTTCCTTGTGATTGGTTGAACTAAGGTACTGGTAGAACGATGGGGCCCCTGATCATAAACCCTTAGCACCTGGTTGGTTGGCTGCTCGGGAGGTATACCTGTACGTGTGTGTGACCAACGCCGAATAAAATGTAACATACTTTCAGCATACAACAGAAATTATGGTGAAATAGGCCTAACAATTTAACAATTAGGCGTTTACACTGTAAACCGAATTCTTTGCCACCATCCTAATGGTGTTAAAGTTACCTTATGATAATTACTGGTTCCTATGTCGTCACCAAGACTTATGAAATACATAATAATTCTAACAAAATGCTCAGAGAATACCTGACAGGGAGGCAACAACGAGTCAAGGTACGGGATGAGGTATCAGAGTGGGCGCCGGTGACGAGCGGGGTCCCACAGGGGTCAGTCCAAGGACCAGTGCTATTTTTGGTATATGTGAATGACATGACGGAAGGTATAGACTTAGAAGTGTTCCTGTTCGCAGATGATGTGAAGTTAATAAGGCGAATTAAATCAGATGAGGATCAGGCAGGACTACAAAGAGACCTTAACAGACTGGACACCTGGTCCAGCAACTGGTTCTTCGAATTTAACCCCGTCAAATGCAAAGTCATGAAGATCGGGGAAGGGCAAAGAAGATCGCACACACATTACAGGAATAGTTCAAGACTCTGTACACCGTGTACATCAGGCCCTTACTGGAGTATGCAGCACCAGCTTGGAACCCACACTTGGCCAAGCAGGTCAAGAAATTAAAGGAAATGCCAACGTTTGCAACAAGGCTAGTTCCAGAGCTAAGGGGAATGTCCTACGAAATCAGCCTGACGACACTGGAGGACAGGACGGTTAGGGGAGACGTGAAAACGGCATACAAAATACTGCGAGGAATAGATAAGGTGCACAGACACAGGATGTTCCAGAGATTGGACACAGAAACAAGGGGTCACAAATGGATGTTGAAGACTCAGATGAGACAAAGGGATGTCAGGAAGTATTTCTTCAGTCATAGAGTTGTCAGGAAGTGGAGTAGTCTGTCAAGTGATGTAGTAGAGGCAGGAACCATAGTTTTAAGACGAGGTATGATAAAGCTCATGGAGCAGGGAGAGGACCTAGTAGCGGTCAGTAAAGAGGGGGGGCCAGGAGCTGAGTCTCGACCCCTGAAACCACAAATAGGCGAGTACATGTCTTTGACCTCATCCTACCCATGAACCTCTCACATATACCAGAGCCATTATTTTAACCTTCAATATTGCTGAGAGATATTGCTGAGAGGTGTTGCTGAGAGGTGTTGCTGAGAGGTGTTGCTGAGAGGTGTTGCTGAGAGGTGTTGCTGAGAGGTGTTGCTGAGAGGTGTTGCTGAGAGGTGTTGCTGAGAGGTGTTGCTGAGAGGTGTTGCTGAGAGGTGTTGCTGAGAGGTGTTGCTGAGAGGTGTTGCTGAGAGGTGTTTCTGAGAGGTGTTGCTGAGAGGTGTTGCTGAGAGGTGTTGCTGAGAGGTGTTGCTGAGAGGTGTTTCTGAGAGGTGTTGCTGAGAGGTGTTGCTGAGAGGTGTTTCTGAGAGGTGTTGCTGAGAGGTGTTGCTGAGAGGTGTTGCTGAGAGGTGTTGCTGAGAGGTGTTGCTGAGAGGTGTTTCTGATAGGTGTTGCTGAGAGGTGTTGCTGAGAGGTGTTGCTGAGAGGTGTTGCTGAGAGGTGTTGCTGAGAGGTGTTGCTGAGAGGTGTTGCTGAGAGGTGTTGCTGAGAGGTGCTGCTGAGAGGTGCTGCTGAGAGGTGTTGCTGAGAGGTGTTGCTGAGAGGTGTTGCTGAGAGGTGCTGCTGAGAGGTGCTGCTGAGAGGTGTTGCTGAGAGGTGTTGCTGAGAGGTGTTGCTGAGAGGTGTTGCTGAGAGGTGTTGCTGAGAGGTGCTGCTGAGAGGTGTTGCTGAGAGGTGTTGCTGAGAGGTGTTGCTGAGAGGACGAAAATTTAATTTTTAGCTTCAATATTGTCAATCAGTAATTATAATACTTACATCAAATTCTCGTCCTCTGAACAACACCATCTTCTTGTTCTCTGTGATTTCCATCTTCTCTATGGAAGAAAGACGAAGAGTAAGAGGCAGAAAAAAACGAAGTTAAGAGAAAGAAGAAAATATAGAAGTAAGGAAATTTGTTATACGTTAAGGCAGAAGAGCATAACAAACGTTTAGAAAGAAAAAAAGGGCTATAAAAATCCACCTTATAATGATGCCATTATAGCAGCAAAATAGTCAGTCATTATTGGAAGAGAATAACAAAATATTTGTTCATTATATAAAACTATTCACATTAATTGGACGTGTTTCTTTTATTTTCCTTTACATGGAACAAGTTCCACCATTAGACACAATGATAGAAGAATAACGAAGTTCCAACACAACAAATACTTTAAACAAATAACGAAAATCTTTCAGTATGCTGAGAGAAACAATAAACATTTTCCTCTATTCAGAATCAAGTAACAATATCGAGTCTACTATAAGACAAATTCACAAGAGAAACGTTGTGTACAATATATATATATATATATATATATATATATATATATATATATATATATATATATATATATATATATATATCTATATATATATATATGTCGTGCCGAATAGGCAGAACTTGCGATCTTGGCTTAAATAGCAACGCTCATCTTGCCATATAGGACAAGTGAAAATTTGTGTATGCAATAATTTCGCCAAAATCATTCTGAACATAACGAAAAAAATATATTTCACTGTGTTTGTTTAGTATTAAACTACTGTAAACAAATCTAAAATATATTTAGTTGGGTTAGGCTAAAATAAATTGCTCTTGTTATAATAAGGTTAGGTAAGTTTTCTAAGATTCTTTTGGTGCAAAATTAAAATTTTTTACATTAACATTAATGAAAAAATATATCTTTAAACGTATGAGAGAAAATTTCAGAAAAAAACTAATTTTAAATGGGTTCTTGCTAATTGACCAGTTTTACATATTCGGCACGACATTATATATATTTATATATATATATATATATATATATATATATATATATATATATATATATATATATATATATATATATATATATATATACACCTGCAGGTTACCTGGAGGTTATTCCGGGGATAAACGCCCCCGCGGCCCGGTCCATGACCAGGCCTGCCGATGGATCAGGGCCTGATCAACTAGGCTGTTACTGCTGGCTGCACGCAGTCCAAAGTACGAGCCACAGCCCGGCTGATCCGGCACTGACTTTAGGTATCTGTCCAGCTCTCTCTTGAAGGCAGCCAGGGGTTTATTGGCAATTCCCCTAATGCTTGATGGGAGGCTGTTGAACAATCTTGGGCCCCGGACACTTATGGTGGTTTCCCTTAGTGTACCAATGGCGCCCCTACTTTTTATTGGGGGCACTTTGCATCGCCTGCCCAGTCTTTTGCTTTCGTAGGGAGTGATTTCTGTGTGCAGATTTGGGACCATTCCTTCCAAGATTTTCCAAGTGTAGATTATGATATATCTCTCTCTTTTCTGCGTTCCAACGAGTACAAGTCAAGTGCTTCCAAGCGTTCCCAGCAGTTAAGGTGCTTGACAAAACTTATACGTGCAGTAAAGGATCTCTGTACATTCTCTAGATCTGCGATTTCACCTGCTTTGAATGGAGATGTTAATGTACAGCAGTATTCCAGCCTAGAGAGAACAAGTGATTTGAAAAGGATCATCATTGGCTTGGCATCTCTCGTTTTGAACGCTCTCATTATCCATCCTATCATTTTCTTTGCACGTGCGATCGTGGCACTGTTGTGATCCTTGAAAGTGAGATCCTCAGACATTACTACTCCCAGGTCCCTTACATTATTTTTCTGCTCTATTGTATGGCCAGAGTCTGTAGTATACTCTGTTCTAGTTATTATCTTCTCCAGTTTTCCATAACGGAGTAGTTGGAATTTGTCCTCATTGAACATCATATTGTTTACCGTTGCCCACTGGAAAACTTTGTTTATATCTTCTTGGAGGTTAACCGCGTCCTCAGCAGATGACAGCCTCATGCAGATCCTAGTATCATCCGCAAAGGATGATCCGGTGCTGTGATGTATATCTCTGTCTATGTCTGATATGAGGATGAGAAATAAGATGGGGGCGAGTACTGTGCCTTGTTGAACAGAGCTCTTCACTATGGTAGCCTCCGATTTAACTCTGTTGACCACTACTCTTTGTGTTCGATTTGTTAGGAAGTTGAAGATCCATCTCCCCACTTTCCCAGTTATTCCTTTAGCACGTATTTTATGGGCTATTACGCCATGATCGCATTTGTCAAATGCTTTTGCAAAGTCTGTGCATATTACATCTGCATTCTGATTTTCTTCCAGTGCATCCAAGGCCATATCATAGTGATCCAGTAGTTGTGAGAGGCAGGAGCGACCTGCCCTAAACCCATGTTGCCCTGGATTGTGCAGATTTTGGGAATCCAGGTGATTTGCAATCCTGCTTCTCAGCACTCTTTCAAAGATTTTTATGATGTTGGACGTCAGAGCTATTGGTCTATAGTTCATAGCTAATGCTTTGTTGCCACCTTTATGGAGTGGCGCTATATCCTTTGTTTTAAGTGACTGGAATTTCACCCATGTCCAAGCTCCTCCTCCACAGTGTACTTTGGGCATGCGAGAGGGGTTTCTTGCAGTTCTTAATGAAAACAGAGTTCCACGAGTCTGGGCCCGGGGCTGAGTGCATGGGCATGTTGTCAATTGCTTTTTCGAAATCTATCGGAGTTAGGGTAATGTCGGAAATCTGGCATACATTTATGGAGTTTTGAGGCTCATTCATGAAGAAATCATTTGGGTCGTCGATCCTCAGACCGATTAGTGGTTTATTAAACACAGAGTCCTACTGAGCCCCGTCGCCCCCACTCCTAGGCCGACCGACTTGATAGACACAAGTGCTCCCCCTCCACGGACTGGCTTGCGGTCACTCCCTCACACTGCCCGTTGTGTACTCCTATCCAATTAAAGCCAAACTAGTCCACGGCCGTATCATTGCTACCTACGCTACCTTCATCAGCACTAAACCGCTGTTCAGCAGCAAGAACAGCAATAACAGTGGTGACAGCGGAGTCAACGGCATCGTGAGCCTACTCAGGGTGGAGGGGCTGATGCCAGTCAACATCATCCGTCGATATCCAACGCACCTGCTGGCCTAAAGAGTTATCTGTTACTCCCAGCGTC
The DNA here is from genome assembly GCF_038502225.1 of Cherax quadricarinatus. NCBI lineage: Eukaryota > Metazoa > Arthropoda > Malacostraca > Decapoda > Parastacidae > Cherax > Cherax quadricarinatus. The sequence goes on from NC_091301.1 coordinate 51,823,255, forward strand.
TTGACGGTACCTGAGATAGATCTTCATCGCAAAGTCCTGGAGGTGCTCAGGGTAACCGTTAACCCAAGTTGTACTACATGGGATGAGGCTATCCCAGATGTTCAGTGTACATTAAATTCCTCCCTCAACAGCTCGATCGGTGAGACACCTCATTTTGCTTTGTATGGCTATGCCAAGCGCTTACCATATGAAATTCTGTTTGCTCCACCTAGACCTACTTATGAAACTGATAACGCCAGTGTAGTAAAGATGCAGACAATGCAGCTTGTCTTCCAGCGGGTACGAGAGAACCTTATGAAAGCTACTGATAGGTTCACGTCTGAGCGCAATGCCCGCGCCAAGGAAAGCAAAGTGGAACCAGGTTGCAAAGTTATGTTGCTCAACCCAGTGCAGACCCCAGGTATGCACAAACTTGTCCCAAAATTTGTGGGTCCTTACCGTGTCCTACGACAGCTCCGTGGCAATAAGTTCGAGGTGAGGGAGATTGCTACGGGAACTATCAAGGAAGCCCACCTTGATCACATGAAGTATGTGGACCATGTGCAGGCCGAAGCAGAGCTGGAGTTGCGTGCGTTGCAACGCCACAATCAGACCAATGCTAGGGACAACCCGTCTATCCCTTCTCCCACTACTACTGTTACGGAAGACGGCCCAGTAAGGCTCCATACTTATGGCCTGCGACCCAGGACAACAGTACATTTCTGTGACATTGACGTACCTACTGACTTGTCTGACTCCTACGCTAGTTATGATAATTGTTTGCTTGCAGAAATGGGTATAAATGTGCACACATTGTATAGCTAGTCGATAATGGAGTTAGGGTGGACATCATGTAATTATGTAAATACTTTTAGAAGGGTACCCAGAGTGTAATGAATTCCATGGATATAGTATTATTGTAGGTATATGCATCCAGTGTTTATATATATATATATATATATATATATATATATATATATATATATATATATATATATATATATATATATATATATATATATATATATATAAAAGAGCCTGTATTACAGTCAGGGCAGCACTGCTCTCTGAGTCACATGTCACATCTTAGGAAATGCTACTGTCAGTCATTGTTTGCAGATGTGAGGGTGCAACAACGTTCGTAGACGAGTGGTCAACTGATGTTCAGCCCTGCGGACAACCTGTATATAGAAGATTTTAGTTCCAGTGCTGACGTCTCCGGACTCTCTCCTCAATGAAACAGCCCGGGCAAACCAGTTTTCTCTTCCCCTGGATGGGAGAGTTTTTTTTTGCCTGTTGTATTTTTATGTCCATTTTTTATTTACTAGTGAGCGAAAGCCAGTCCCTCTCTGGGGTAGCTAGTGTAAGTAATTCCTTTATACCTGCGGGCCCACCAGTATTGTCGCGTCGGGACGACGCGAGGTGCATGGCCGAGCAAATGTAGACAGCCTGTACTGTCAGAACACACAGCCTAACCGTCTGCTCTGACTAGTTCATATTTCGCGGCATTTAGGTGCTGCCCTCTGTAGCCTCACTAAGGTCAGTGGGTGGCTGAGCCCAGTCGCCCCCACTCCTAGGCCGACCGACTTGATAGACACAAGTGCTCCCCCTCCACGGACTGGCTTGTGGTCACTCCCTCACACTGCCCGTTGTGTACTCACTCCTATCCAATTAAAGCCAAACTAGTCCACGGCCGTATCATTGCTACCTACGCTAAACTTCATCGGCACTAAACCGCTGTTCAGCAGCAAGAACAGCAATAATAACATATATATATATATAATATATATATATATATATATATATATATATATATATATACATATATATATATATATATATATATATATATATATATATATATATATATATATATATATGTATGTATATATATATATATATATATATATATATATATATATATATATATATATATATTATATATATACATACATATTATATATGTATATATATATATATATATATATATATATATATATATATATATATATATATATATATATATATATATATATATATATATACATACATATTATATATGTATATATATATATATATATATATATATATATATATATATATATATATATATATATATATATATATATATATATATATATATATATACATACATATTATATATGTATATATATATATATATATATATATATATATATATATATATATATATATATATATATATATATATATATATACATACATATTATATATGTATATATATATATATATATATATATATATATATATATATATATATATATATATATTATGTATATATACATATATATATATATATATATATATATATATATATATATATATATATATATATATATTATATATATATATACATACATATATACATATATATATATATATATATATATATATATATATATATATATATATATATATATATATATATATATATATATATATATATATATATGCAATAAGATCACAATAAACAGGTGATTTCAAAATATGTGATTTCAAATAGTTCCTTGATAATGTGAGTAGTCACGAAAGCGCTTGGAATTTCTCTATTCTTTCAGAGTGGTTGTTTTGCATATATATATATATATATATATATATATATATATATATATATATATATATATATATATATATATATATATATATATATATATATATATATATATATATATATATTTATATATATATATATATATATTTATATATATATATATATATATATATATTTATATATATATATATATATATATATATATTTATATATATATATATATATATATATATATATATATATATATATATTTATATTATATAATATATATATATATATATATATATATATATATATATATATATATATATATATATATATATATATATATATATATATATATATATATATATATGTATATATATACATGTCGTGCCGAATATGTAAAACTGGTCAATTAGCCAAAACTCATTTAAAATTAAGTCCTTTCTAAAAATTTCTCTTATACGTTTAAAGATATATTTTTTTCATTAATGTTAATGCAAAAATTTATAATTTTGCACCAAAAGAATCTTAGAAAACTTACCTAACCTTATTATAACAAGAACAATTTATTTTAGCCTAACCCAACTAAATACATTTTAGATTTGTTTACAGTAATTTAATACTAAACAAACACTGAAATATATTTTTTTCGTTAGATTCAGAATGATTTTGGCGAAATTATTGCATACACAAATTTTCGCTTGTCCTATATGGCAAGATGAGCGTTGCTATTTAAGCCAAGATGGCAAGTTCTGCCTATTCGGCACGACATATATATATATATATATATATATATATATATATATATATATATATATATATATATATATATATATATATATATATATATATATATATGCAGTTTTACCTCGGTATCCGACTTTAATTAATTCCAGAAGGCTGTTCAAGTGCTGATCTGTTCGAGTACCGAACGAATTTGTTCCCAAAAGGACTAATCCGTTTCAGACCCCTAAAGATCCACTTACAAAAGCACTTACAAAAATACACTTACGTAATTGTTCGAGTTGGGGAGCTGGACGTATACCGAGGTACCACTGTATATATTTCAATATTTTTGGTGTTTTCCCCTAGGGTAGAGGAAGCAAGACATACTGGACTTTCATGTTTTGGTTACAGAACAATTTGGACAGAATGGCTTCCTTAATTTCAAGGCATGTTATCCCGGTTACATGACTCAGATAAAAGAAAAACGAGGTTGAACATCGACAAATGTGTTTTAGTGCTAGGAAGGATTCCAAAATACAAATATCGCTCGATGTTTGTTCCTGTAGTCTGGCCCCCTCACTGCCCATGTTTACATAGTGTTCGCGATAGGATGAGTTCCACCAGCGCTTAACAACGATTCTCTCCCAAGTTTTGCAGTGCGTTCCTCCCACGTATAGCTGTGAATGAAAGCTGGGTTCTACAGTGAGTTCCTCCGTGTTATTCCTGGCGATGGACGAGTTCCTCCGTGTTACTCCTGGAGATGGACGAGTTACTCCGTGTTACTCTTAGCGATGGACGAGTTCCTCCTTGTTACTCCTGGAGATGGAGGAGTTCCTCCGTGTTACTCCTAGCGATGGACAAGTTCCTCCGTGTTACTCCTAGCGATGGACGAGTTCCTCCGTGATACTCCTAGCGATGGACGAGTTCCTCCGTGTTACTCCTAGCGATGGACGAGTTCCTCTGTGTTACTCCTGGCGATGGACAAGTTCCTCCGTGTTATTCCTGGCGATGGACAAGTTCCTCCGTGTTACTCCTAGCGATGGACGAGTTCCTCCGTGTTACTCCAGGAGATGGACGAGTTCCTCCGTGTCACTCCTAGCGATGGACGAGTTCCTCCGTGTTACTCTTAGCGATGGACGAGTTCCTCCTTGTTACTCCTGGCGATGGACGAGTTCCTCCGTGTTACTCCTGATGATGGACGAGTTCCTCCTTGTTACTCCTGGCAATGGGCGAGTTCCTACGTGTTACTCTTAGCGATGGACGAGTTCCTCCGTGTTACTCTTAGCGATGGACGAGTTCCTCCGTGTTACTCTTAGCAATGGACGAGTTCCTCCTTGTTACTCCTGGCGATGGACAAGTTCCTCCGTGTTACTCCTAGCAATGGACGAGTTCCTCCGTGTTACTCCTGGAGATGGACGAGTTCCTCCGTGTTACTCCTAGCGATGGACGAGTTCCTCCGTGTTACTCCTGGAGATGGACGAGTTCCTCCGTGTTACTCCTGGAGATGGACGAGTTCCTCCGTATTACTCCTAGTGATTGACGAGTTCCTCTGTGTTACTTCTGGAGACGGACGAGTTCCTCCGTCTTACTCCTAGCGATGGACGAGTTATTGCGTGTTACTCCTTGAGATGGACGAGTTCCTCTGTGTTACTTCTGGAGATGGACGAGTTCCTCCGTCTTACTCCTAGCGATGGACGAGTTATTGCGTGTTACTCCTTGAGATGGACGAGTTCCTCCGTGTTACTCCTGGAGACGGACGAGTTCCTCCGTGTTACTCCTAACGATGGACGAGTTCCTCCGTGTTATTCCTGGGGATGGACAAGTTCCTCCGTGTTACTCCTAGCGATGGACGAGTTCCTCCGTGTTACTCCTGGAGATGGACGAGTTCCTCTGTGTTACTCCTGGAGATGGACGAGTTCCTCCGTGTTACTCCTGGAGATGGACGAGTTCCTCCGTGTTACTCCTGGAGATGGACGAGTTCCTCCGTGTTACTCCTGGAGATGGACGAGTTCTTCCGTGTTACTCCTGGAGATGGACGAGTTCCTCCGTGTTACTCCTGGAGATGGACGAGTTCCTCCGTGTTACTCCTGGAGATGGACGAGTTCCTCCGTGTTACTCCTGGAGATGGACGAGTTCCTCCGTGTTACTCCTGGAGATGGACGAGTTCCTCCGTGTTACTCCTGGAGATGGACGAGTTCCTCCGTGTTACTCCTGGAGATGGACGAGTTCCTCCGTGTTACTCCTGGAGATGGACGAGTTCCTCCGTGTTACTCCTGGAGATGGACGAGTTCCTCCGTGTTACTCCTGGAGATGGACGAGTTCCTCCGTGTTACTCCTGGAGATGGACGAGTTCCTCCGTGTTACTCCTGGAGATGGACGAGTTCCTCCGTGTTACTCCTGGAGATGGACGAGTTCCTCCATATTACTCCTGGAGATGGACGAGTTCCTCCGTGTTACTCCTGGAGATGGACGAGTTCCTCCGTGTTACTCCTGGAGATGGACGAGTTCCTCCGTGTTACTCCTGGAGATGGACGAGTTACTCCGTGTTACTCCTGGAGATGGACGAGTTCCTCCGTGTTATTCCTGGCGATGGACGAGTTCCTCCGTGTTACTCCTGGAGATGGACGAGTTACTCCGTGTTACTCTTAGCGATGGACGAGTTCCTCCTTGTTACTCCTGGAGATGGAGGAGTTCCTCCGTGTTACTCCTAGCGATGGACAAGTTCCTCCGTGTTACTCCTAGCGATGGACGAGTTCCTCCGTGATACTCCTAGCGATGGACGAGTTCCTCCGTGTTACTCCTAGCGATGGACGAGTTCCTCTGTGTTACTCCTGGCGATGGACAAGTTCCTCCGTGTTATTCCTGGCGATGGACAAGTTCCTCCGTGTTACTCCTAGCGATGGACGAGTTCCTCCGTGTTACTCCAGGAGATGGACGAGTTCCTCCGTGTCACTCCTAGCGATGGACGAGTTCCTCCGTGTTACTCTTAGCGATGGACGAGTTCCTCCTTGTTACTCCTGGCGATGGACGAGTTCCTCCGTGTTACTCCTGATGATGGACGAGTTCCTCCGTGTTACTCCTGATGATGGACGAGTTCCTCCTTGTTACTCCTGGAGATGGACGAGTTCCTCCGTGTTACTCCTAGCGATGGACGAGTTCCTCCGTGTTACTCCTGGAGATGGACGAGTTCCTCCGTGTTACTCCTAGCAATGGACGAGTTCCTCCGTGTTACTCCTGGAGATGGACGAGTTCCTCCGTGTTACTCCTAGCGATGGACGAGTTCCTCCGTGTTACTCCTGGAGATGGACGAGTTCCTCCGTGTTACTCCTGGAGATGGACGAGTTCCTCCGTATTACTCCTAGTGATTGACGAGTTCCTCTGTGTTACTTCTGGAGACGGACGAGTTCCTCCGTCTTACTCCTAGCGATGGACGAGTTATTGCGTGTTACTCCTTGAGATGGACGAGTTCCTCTGTGTTACTTCTGGAGATGGACGAGTTCCTCCGTCTTACTCCTAGCGATGGACGAGTTATTGCGTGTTACTCCTTGAGATGGACGAGTTCCTCTGTGTTACTTCTGGAGATGGACGAGTTCCTCCGTCTTACTCCTAGCGATGGACGAGTTATTGCGTGTTACTCCTTGAGATGGACGAGTTCCTCCGTGTTACTCCTAACGATGGACGAGTTCCTCCGTGTTATTCCTGGGGATGGACAAGTTCCTCCGTGTTACTCCTGGAGATGGACGAGTTCGTCCGTGTTACTCCTGGAGATGGACGAGTTCCTCCGTGTTACTCCTAACGATGGACGAGTTCCTCCGTGTTATTCCTGGGGATGGACAAGTTCCTCCGTGTTACTCCTGGAGATGGACGAGTTCGTCCGTGTTACTCCTGGGGATGGACGAGTTCCTCCGTGTTACTCCTAGCGATGGACGAGTTCCTCCGTGTTACTCCTGGAGATGGACGAGTTCCTCCGTGTTACTCCTGGAGATGGACGAGTTCGTCCGTGTTACTCCTGGAGATGGACGAGTTCCTCCGTGTTACTCCTGGAGATGGACGAGTTCGTCCGTGTTGCTCCTGGAGATGGAGACGTGCGAGTAACTGAACGTATAATAATTAAGTGAATTTATGTTTTTTTATATTGAATTACAAAATAATAATTTCAAATATATATATATATATATATATATATATATATATATATATATATATATATATATATATATATATATATATATATATATATATAAAGAAGTTTTAGTATAAGGAATAACAAAATAAATATATTGGATTTTTTTAAGAAATGCATCTGGATGCTTGATAAATTGTCTATTTTAAGCTCTATTCCGATAACTCCAATGCCCCATTTAATAACTCTCCTACTCTATATTTAACTGTCAAATCCATTTGTTCCCATGACTTTCTCAATTCAATAATCTCCAAAACTTTTAACTATTCTCAACAAAATTTGTTGACAGTATCTCATCATTCTCTCATTTGCTCTCATTTTACATTACTTCCCCACTCTCTTAACCTCTCTTTTTTTTCTTCACATTTTCCTTCTTTCATACATCACTTCTGTTTTGTAAAAAATATCTCATATGCTCACTCTTTCTCTCTTACTACTCTCTTTACCTCGTCATTCTACCACTCGTTCTTATTTACTATCTCACCTGTTTTCCTATAACCACACAAACCATACCACGGGCGGGATTGAACCCGCGGTCAGAAAGTCTCAAAACTCCAGACCGTCGCGAATTCGTCTGTAAAAACTTGCATTTGTGGTCACAGTGGTGCCTATGCTAACCTTCCTATGGTGTAGAAATATACCTAGTTGGACGAATCTTATTGTGGCTAGCTGGTCCAGTGGCTAAAGCGACTGTCTGAAGTTTTGAGACTCTCTGACAGCGGGTTCAATCCCGCCCTTGTTATGGTTTGTTTGCAATCGCGTCATTACGATTTCGTGAGTCATATAAACACACACTTCTGAATGCTTTAATACTGCAATCTTTTATTTCCTATACTTCTTCAACTTTGTCTATTCTCTCAATAACCAATTTTTCTTATAATAAATGTTAAATTTTTACTCTTCCTGTAGTTTATATACCTTCACCTCTCTCTTACTTTCTGATACCATTCTCCTTGTATCAGATCTACATTTAACACTCAATGTAGCTACATTTCAAAATGATTTTATTAATTTGTTGCTCCTCTATAAAAATGTGCATCCTGAAATCTACTCATTAATCTTTTATCTACCAATACATAGTCCAAAAACTATTGTCATTATCCCCTGTATCATATCACGAATACATATTTATTTTCTGTTGCTTAAACTATGTATTACTCATTACAAAACCTCTTTATAAATAGTGAGAACATGATGATTAGTGTGCCAAATGGCAAGGGATTTTCTAAATGGAATATTGTATGTATAACCATCAGAAAAGTTAGTCAGTGATATGCATATTTAGTAAACAAATAGGGCCACTCCCATCACCACTCATCCCTGGTTCCTCCCCACATCCTGGTCTAGGCCTTCTGCTTGCCTGACCATGGGTGTTGCGTTTTAGTGCCCCACCAATTTCACTACCGCTCGCAGCTCCCCCGCCCACATTCCTACGCATCCATGCCACAGCTGGCGCCCTTCCACGCCCCAATGACAGCAGTGTTATAGGATGTGCCTGGTTCCCAGAATCAAAAAAACAGAACCAATGCCGTAGAATCCGTCCACGGTGTGCCACGGGGATTGTGCACTCAATCCCTCAATTAGCAACATCAATGCACATAATGAATGTCTAGGCTCCTGGAAGGCTCCAAATGGAAATAACCAACAGCCCTTTCCAGCAGAAAGAGCTGACAGCTACTGTGACTTCACCTCTACAGAGGACCTAAAATGTGCAATCAAATTAACATCCACGAGGACGCTGACACATATCCCCAAAGCAGCTCACAATCAAGCTACTAGCAAATACGCTGACCTCTTGAAGAAAGTCAACCATGCCCCTGCAAACAACGGATCCTGGCACAACCTACTAATATTTGGCAATACCTGTCTGGCTGTCCCACCAAGGAGGGATAAGTCCCCAGCAAATACCTGCCTGGCAAATGCTAACTACAAAACACCTGATGCCTCAATAATCAGAGCCCAAATTACCAAAAAAAAAAAGAAGAGGGTAATACTACTGGAACACTTGGGCTTATAAGCAGTGAGGATACCATCGCCCCTAAGGAAGTCATAACAGTACAAGCTCTGAAGGACAAGCATCCACTTAAGGCTCCCAGTACCAACAGTGACCTCCCTGACATTGCAGCAGGTGAAGAACGTTTAGCCCTACAGGACCCTGATGTGTATAAAGCCGCTATGTCATTTCCACAGTGCTCAGCAGGGGGTTTCACCGATTTTAAGGGGACAACCTCGCAGGCTAGCAAGTGGCCTGGAAGGTCACCGGACGTAATTTGTTGTGACTTCTTTCTTTATGGGTGCGTGAATAGCACAGTTTACGTACCACCACTACCTGCAACCCTGGAGGACCTGGAAATTTCGATCACTGAAGCAGTTCTCATGATAACACCAGAAATGCTGCAGAGCGTCTGGACAGAACTGGACTATCACATCGATGTTTGCCGAGCAACCAGAGGGAGGCACATTGAGTGCCTTTAATGCTGCACTATACCACATGAAACTGAATGAGATCCTGCATCTGAAGGTACTGTGAAAGATTATTACAATAAAGTTACATGTTATACCTGTTTGAAATCAGGGAGTGTTTTTGTGGGCACCCTGTGTGTGTGTATATATAATATATATATATATATATATATATATATATATATATATATATATATATATATATATATATATATATATATATATATATATTTGTACTGGCCCGCCTCATGGTGAGCTAGAACCAAATGGTGCCTTAACCCACTTTGTAGGATTGGGTGGTCCTGTGGGTTAAGGCGTCATGTGCTTTTAGATCACCATGAGGCAGGCCAATACAACATGGGTTCGAGTCCTGGGCTAGTGCAGTGTTGTTATTGATCAATACTAATCGTACGTAGTTACAATAATATATATATATATATATATATATATATATATATATATATATATATATATATATATATATATATATATTATATATATATATATATATATATATATATATATATATATATATATATATATATATATATGTATGAATGTGTATATTGATATATCTTTATTTCTATAAGTACACCTACAAGGTATATAGGCCTGACATCAGTGACATACTACTATATAGAAATGTTAGGCGACCCACAACAGTAGCCTAACACCCAGGTACCCATTTTTACTAACAGGGGAACATGGACAACCGTGTAAAGAAACACATCCAATGTTTTCACCTTTCCGGGAATCGAATCCGGACACTTAGCGTGTGAAGCGAGAGCAATGCCTACCAGACTACGTTTGAAATAGCGAAGATTTTTGAAAAAGCCAGAAGTACCTTTTTTTTTCAATTCAAAAAAGACAAAGAAACATGCCCACCAAGTAATATTTTGGATTTACCTTTCCATGGAAACTATCTTGATAAACCTTCTCTGCTTAAGATTTAAAAATCAAAGTTATATTTAAAAAATGTTGATACCGTAAAAAAATTATAAATAAGAATACCCAAAAATGCTGATTTCTGTGTCTATAACATTCCCTGCAAGAAATGTTATAAATTTTTGAAGGTAAAACTAGAAAAATCCTTTAACTATAATTAAACAATATAATTATACTTGTGAACTATTTGGGAACCTTTATTAAGAAAAGGTTTCGCTAGCCAGTGGCTTCTTCAGTCCATTAAAAACAAGAACAGTGGTTGATGAGGAGTTTGAGGTAATCATTTCCTCAGCTTAGAGTCGATGATTAACTGATTACCTCAAATTCATCTTTCTCCAGTCTTCTCTGTAATGGACTGAAGAAGCCACTGGCTGCAGAGACGTTTCTGTAATTATGTTTCCCATATTCTGCACTAGTGTCTCAGTCTTCTGTTTCTCGGTTATTTACAGCATTTAATTCATAAAATAAATATAGCATTAGAACTTATCTCTAGGACATCCCTCTCAGCAAATTCCAGGTCCTGAGTTGAGTAATTCCTTCTCAGTAGACAGCTAGATTTAAATTAGTATCTCTCAGTTGATAGATTGATTTTTGTTAGTCCGAGCAGACTTGAGTTGATACTTCACTGTAAATAGCTAAAGTTGACTAACAACCACTCAGCAGATAGCTAGATAGCTATCAGCAGTTAGCTTATCTTGGGAAAGTTCCTTGCAGCGGATAGCTAGGCTTCAGTAATTCTTTCTCAACAGATACCTAGAGGGGAATTAGTACCTCTTAGGTGATAGTTATATTTGATTAGCCCAGCTTGTCTTTAGTAAGTCCAGCTTTGCATAAAGTTACTCTTCAGTTAGAACGTCTCTGCATAAAGCTGGACTTAATTTTTTCCCCTCTCAACGGATTACTAGATAGCTACTGTAGACTTGGTTCTAGTTATCTAGCAGACTTGAGTTAGTCACTCTCTGTAGGTAGCCTGATATTTTCAGTAAGGTGTTTAACTCTATAATGTGTTGGATTTCTCTCCTTTATTTTGCTTTTCTTGGACTGGTTCAATTTCTTTTCAATATCCTTATTTTTTTCAGTTAATTTACTACATAGAAACAGTTTTAATATGAATACAGTGGTGCCTCGGGTAACGAACAGCTCCCAACCCGAACAATTATGTAAGTGTATTATTGTAAGTGCTTTTGTAAGTGTATGTTTGGGGTTCTGAAACGGATTAATCTAATTTACATTATTCCTTACGGGAACAAATTCGTTCGGTATCGGCAGTCGAACAGCCGTCTGGAACGAATTAAGTTCGTAACCCGAGGTACCACTGCATATCTGATATAATGACATTTATTCGTGCTGCGAAGTTCTCGTATTAGGTGTAAAAAGTTTCGTTGCTGATGTGAATAATTCATGATCGGAATTAAAGAACCTATTTTATGAAGTGGAATTCTTCCTTTTTTGTGGAAAGATATATTTCTAAAGTGTCAGTCTGTGTGACTACCCTAAAACTCTACTTTTCCTATAGGTAGATTCCTCTCTGTAGCAAGCAAGGACGATTTCAATGTAAAACTAAATATTTTCCGTTCGTCCATTGGGATTTTATAGATCTCACTTGAAGTGTTGGTTCCATGTTGGCGGAAAACTAAGTTATTTGATCTCTGCGAAGATAAACTCAATTTTACTCCTTCAAACAGAAATTCTATTTAATTTCTGCACAAAAGAAATTCGTCATTGGCAAAGAGAAATTTATTTTGGCTTCGTCAACGAGAAACTGAATTTGACCATTTCAAATAGTTATTCAATTTGACTTTAGGCTTTCGTTGGACTTCTAAAAAAATCCAAATTTTCATCTGAAACGATATATTCAGTTTAGCTTTAGACTGAAATCTAATTTCTGATTATATGTAGAAAATTAATTTGACTTCGATGGAAAAACTAAAGTTTATAACAATTTAAATGAAAAAGTTTCGCTAATAACGGAGAGAGGAAAAATAGAGAAGTAAAAGATATTTATGGAGGATACAGAAGCAAATATATCAGACAACGAGAACTTCAGTGACTATCTCAGTGCTGACTTGTCTTTTCTCCCAAGATATTCACACGAGGAACAAGCCTATTTTATTTTTCCTAATGACGAGATTCAGAATCAATTATCACTACTAAAGTTGCATAAATTCATACCCTTCTGGAGAACACCTGCTGGTACTCTCACTACTCTGGAGTATAACTATACGCACCTACACCCACCGCCACACACCTACATGCACCAACACACAGCAGAACAACTCCACATACCTAGGTGTCAGTTCACTCACATATACAATTTCAAGGTAAACTTTAGTGTTTGTAGATAAAATTAAATAGGAATATGACTAGGGAAAATAGTGTGATGTCACATCTCTACTACATAATATGGCACTAACCAAACAACACCTATACACACAATCGCACACCAGTACACATCAACACAAACATAAAAACACGAATACACACCTACATACACCATTACAAGCCTGAGCACACCAGCACATGCATATACACACTTAAACACACCAACGTAAACATACACTTATCAACATTCTGCTTCACAACCTTCGCTCACAAACACTCCAAAACATATTTACACATAGTGAGACACACACACACACGCCAACTCACACCAACACTCACTCACATTTACCATCACTCGTTAACAGTTACAATCGCTAACATATACTCACCAGCTCTTGGTAGCATTAACAAATAAACAAATACAGTAAAGAACGTCAGTGAACGCAAGATTATCAAGAGAACTAATGAGAAAAGTTAAAGCGCTGGATAATTACTTCCACTAGAGTCTTGTCATAGTTCGGTAATCCACTCAGACTTTCCACATTTGGAATCAAGACTCAACAATACTCTGCAGACTTTAGTCTCGTCAGTGCTTACATCACTACACAAAGTATTCACATTAACAATCATGACTCATGAATATTCTGCAGGATGAAATCTATACAAGTGATTGTATTTCTTAAAGAAATTGTAAATATTCATGTAATATTTTCTAATCTATTGACGTGGTTTATTATATTTTCCTTGTGCAGACACTCTGGAGTAGACAGAGAAAAATTTCATTGCACTTTCTCAGCCTCTTCCCTTACTCCCCCAACCTTCTTCTCCCTCACTCCCTCAACATTCTTCTCCCTCACTCCTTCAACCTTCTTCTCCTTCACTCCCTCAACCTTCTTCTCCATCACTCCCTCAACCTTCTTCTCCCTCATGCCCTCAACCTTCATCTCCATCACTCCCTCAACCTTCTTCTCCCTCACGCCCTCAACCTTCTTCTCCCACACTCCCTCAACCTTCTTCTCCCTCACGCCCTCAACCTTCTTCTCCCTCACGCCCTCAACCTTCTTCTCCCTCACGCTCTCAACCTTCTTCTCCCTCACGCCCTCAACCTTCTTCTCCCTCACTCCCTCAACCTTTTTCGCCCTCACTCCCCCAACCTTCTTCTCCCTCACGCCCTCAACCTTCTTCTCCCTCACTCCCCCAACCTTCTTCTCCCTCACGCCCTCAACCTTCTTCTCCCTCACTCCCTCGACCTTCTTCTCCCTCACTCCCTCAACCTTCTTCTCCCTCACGCCCTCAACCTTCTTCTCCCTCACTCCCTCAACCTTCTTCTCCCTCACTCCCTCAACCTTCTTCTCCCTCACGCCCTCAACCTTCTTCTCCCTCACTCCCTCAACCTTCTTCTCCCTCACGCCCTCAACCTTCTTCTCCCTCACTCCCTCAACCTTCTTCTCCCTCACTCCCTCAACCTTCTTCTCCCTCACGCCCTCAACCATCTTCTCCCTCACTCCCTCAACCTTCTTCTCCCTCAATCACTCAACCTTCTTCTCCCTCACTCCCTCAACCTTCTTCTCCCTCACTCCCTCAACCTTCTTCTCCCTCACTCCCTCAACCTTCTTCTCCCTCAGTCCCTCAACCTTCTTCTCCCTCACTCCCTCAACCTTCTTCTCCCTCACTCCCTCAACCTTCTTCTCCCTCACGCCCTCAACCTTCTTCTCCCTCACGCCCTCAACCATCTTCTCCCTCACTCCCTCAACCTTCTTCTCCCTCACTCCCTCAACCTTCTTCTCCCTCACTCCCTCAACATTCTTCTCCCTCACTCCCTCAACCTTCTTCTCCCTCACGCCCTCAACCATCTTCTCCCTCACTCCCTCAACCATCTTCTCCCTCACTCCCTCAACCTTCTTCTCCCTCACGCCCTCAACCATCTTCTCCCTCACTCCCTCAACCTTCTTCCCCCTCACTCCCTCAACCATCTTCTCCCTCACTCCCTCAACCTTCTTCTCCCTCACTCCCTCAACCTTCTTCTCCCTCACTCCCTCAACCTTCTTCTCCCTCACTCCCTCAACATTCTTCTCCCTCACTCCCTCAACCTTCTTCTCCCTCACGCCCTCAACCATCTTCTCCCTCACTCCCTCAACCTTCTTCTCCCTCACGCCCTCAACCATCTTCTCCCTCACTCCCTCAACCTTCTTCCCCCTCACTCCCTCAACCATCTTCTCCCTCACTCCCTCAACCTTCTTCTCCCTCACTCCCTCAACCTTCTTCTCCCTCACGCCCTCAACCATCTTCTCCCTCACTCCCTCAACCTTCTTCCCCCTCACTCCCTCAACCATCTTCTCCCTCACTCCCTCAACCTTCTTCTCCCTCACTCCCTCAACCTCCTTCTCCCTCACTCCTTCCACTCCCATTTACTTACAATACTGCGAGTCTTGGAACAATTGCTCTCAGAGTAAAAATTCAGTTTTTCCAACAGTGCCTTTCCTACTGTTTCCCATCATCTGGCACAGCTCGGGTCATCAGCCCCTACAATCCTTCACTCAACTCTCACAATCAGTCCCTGCACAGCTCGGGTCATCAGCCCCTACAATCCTTCACTCAACTCTCACAATCAGTCCCTGCACAGCTCGGGTCATCAGCCCCTACAATCCTTCACTCAACTCTCACAATCAGTCCCTGCACAGCTCGGGTCATCAGCCCCTACAATCCTTCACTCAACTCTCACAATCAGTCCCTTTACATAGAAACAGCATCTTCTAAATCCACAAAAAACTACAATTCCAATTAAAAAATGAAACCAATGATAAATAATTAATTCATTAACAAAGGAAAGCTTTTGCGTGACCTAATTATTGAGTTGAACGACGATAAAAGTTAAACAAGAAATAGTTGCACGAGATAAGTCACAAATTAACCTAAAGTCAGTTCCTGATCAGCCGGGCTGTGGCTCGTACGTTGGTTTGCGTGCAGCCAGCAGCAACAGCCTGGTTGATCAGGCACTGATCCACCAGGAGGCCTGGTCACAGACCGGGCCGCGGGGGCGTTGACCCCCGAAACTCTCTCCAGGTAAACTCCAGGTAATATTAAATAAGCAATTTCCTCTGACTAATATTTCATAACATGGCGAAAATTGAAGTGTGGAAATAATATATCAAGTAGTACAAAAAGAAACTTTTTTTCAGTAATTTAGCCAAAAAAAATAAAAAAATCAATAGGTAAAACGATAAAAGTTAATTATAACCATCGCCCCAAACTTTTTCTCACAAGTGACAACAAGATTACTAAAACTACTTCAACCTGACTGACTTTTAAATAGGCTATCTTTGGTGAGCAAGACTTTCTCAGGTGTATTACAGCAAGGAAAAGAATCTCCTTCACGTATTCATCTGGGCGAAACACAGCTTTCTAGGTAATAGTCCTGGGAGAGATTTCCTCAGATGCTGCACTGGAAGAGAGAGACTTTCTCAGACACTCTGGACTCCACTAAAATATCCCCTCGTGATACAAATGAGATCAATATAATATTCATATTATATATATATATATATATATATATATATATATATATATATATATATATATATATATATATATGTATATATATATATATATATATATATATATATATATAGGGTGTGATAAATAAGAAGGTAGCTTATGAGAGGTTTTTACAAAGCAGAAGTGTTATAAGAAGAGCAGAGTATATGGAGAGTAAAAGAAAGGTGAAGAGCTTTTATGAGGATAGTGAGGCTCAGGTTAGGGTGTGTAGAAGAGAGGGAGAATACTTCCCGGTAAAAGTAGGTCTTAGACAGGGATGTGTAATGTCACCATGGTTGTTTAATATATTTATAGATGGGGTTGTAAAAGAAGTAAATGCTAGGGTGTTCGGGAGAGGGGTGGGATTAAATTATGGGGAATCAAATACAAAATGGGAGTTGACACATTACTTTTTGCTGATGATACTGTGCTTATGGGAAATTCTAAAGAAAAGTTGCAAAAGTTAGTGGACGAGTTTGGGAGGGTGTGTAAAGGTAGAAAGTTGAAAGTGAACATAGAATAGAGTAAGGTGATGAGGGTATCAAATGATTTAAATAAAGAAAAATTGGATATCACACTGGAGAGAAGGAGTATGGAAAAAGTGAATGTTTTTAGATATTTGGGAGTTGACGTGTCAGCAGATGAGTTTATGAAGGATGTGGTTAACCATAGAATTGATGAAAGAAAAAAGGCGAGTGGTGCGTTGAGGTATATGTGGAGACAAAAAACGTTATCTATGGAGGCAAAGAAGAAAAATGTATGAAAGTGTAGTGGTACCTACTCTCTTATATGAGTGTGAAGCTTGGGTTGTGAATGATGCAGCGAGGAGACGGTTGGAGGCAGTGGAGATGTCCAAAGGACAATGTGTGGTGTAAATATTATGCAGAAAATTCGGAGTGTGGAAATTAGGAGAAGGTGTGGAGTTAATAAAAGTATTAGTCAGAGGGATGAAGAGGGGATGTGTAGGTGGTTTGACCATTTAGAGAGAATGGATCAAAGTAGAATGACATGGAGAGCATATAAATCTGTAAGGGAAGGAAGGCGGGGTAGGGGTCGTTCTCGAAAAGATTGGAGGGAGGGGGTAAAGGAGGTTTTCTGGGCGAGGGGCTTGGACTTCCAGCAAGCGTGGGTGAGCGTGTTAGATGGGAGTGAATGGAGATGAATGGTTTTTGGGACCTGACGAGCTGTTGGAGTGTGAGCAGGGTAATATTTAGTGAAGGGATTCATGGAAACTGGATATTTTTATAAAGCCGGACTTGAGTCCTGGAAATGGGAAGTACAATGTCTGCACTTTAAAAGAGGGGTTCAGGATATTGGCAGTTTGGAGGGATATGTTATATATCTTCATAAATGCTTCTAAACTGTTGTATCTTGGCGCCTCTGCAAAATCAGTGATGATTATTTGTGAGTGAAGTGAAAGTGTTGAATGATGATGAAAGTATTTTCCTTATTTTTGGGTCACCCTGCCGCGGTGGGAGACGGCCGACTAGATATATAAATATATATATTGCTGTACTCACAAAACGAGTGGTATTGATCAGTAACAACACTACACTAGCCAAGAAGTCGAGCCCATGCTGTTTTGGCCTGCCTCATGGTGAGCAAAAACGCATGACGCTTTAGACTGCTAGACCACACAAGCAGGAGCAGCAGCCAGTCGTTACAGCCACCTGCGAAGACTGCATGCCAGACCACCATTGTCTAAGCCTTTGATGCTGCTGGCACTAGCGTCCGTCAGTCTGTGGGGGACACAAAGATTGTGGACCTATTCGTCTGTAAAATACTACGGCTGCATGTAGTGGAATCCCCCACCTTTGTTAGACTGATCAAGACATTGAGCCTCAGCAAGACGTCCATGTCGTGCCGCACCCTTGGCAGGAGGATTTTGGTCAGCCAGAAACAGCTGGAGGAGTATCTTATAAGGCATTTAGGAGTTATTAGAGCTTATTAAATTATTACCTGGAGTCTACCTGGAGGGTGTTCCGGGGATCAACGCCCCTGCCGCCCGGTCCACGACCAGGCCTCCCAGTGAATGAGAGCCTGATCAACGAGGCTATTACGGCTGGCCGTACGCAATCCAGCGTACGATCCATAGCCCGGCTGATCCGGCTTTTTTTTACATTTTCTTAATTTTCGTGGGTATTGCAAATTATGACAGTTTAGAAGTACCTCTCCCAGTGTTGTAAACTAAATAAAACTACCTGAGTACTCTACTGGAGTAACTTTTCTCGGTGTTTACTTTTCAAAAATTACTGATGAAGTAACGAGTAACGTATCGTTATCAGAATGTACTGAAGTAATAACAGACTTCAGTACTTAAGTAAGAGCAAAACTAGTAAGTAATTTCAGTACTTTTTAAAAAGTACAGACGTTGTGTAGTTTTAAAAATAGATTAGATAAATACATGAGTGGGTGTGGGTGGGTGTGAGTTGGACCTGACTAGCTTGTGCTACTAAATCAGATGCCGTGCTCCTTCCATAAGTGAATGTGACCTGACCTGACTAGGTTAGTGCATTGGCTTAAGCAGGTAGGAGAACTGGACCTGCCTCCCATGGGTCAGTAGGCCTTCTGCAGTGTTCCTTCTTTCATATGTTCTTAAAAAAGTTACTTAAGTACAGTACTCAAGTAGTTTTACTTCGTTACTTTACAACACTAGTACTTACACTCGAATATTAAAGGTGAGTATTACTTATGGTGCTTCAGTACAGCCACAAGTGTGTGCTCGTCGGTCGCTCGCGCTATATTAAATAATTAAATATTTGCTATTTTCGCACTACCGGTACTTGATCATCATATGACCTTGATATTCTATATATCTTCTTAGGAGGCTCTCAAGGTCTGTTCTAAAAGTCTTAAAAGTAAAAGTTAGCGGTTAGCGTTAGTTTCCGCTATTTTTTTCGGCTGTTTAGTGGTTTAGCGTTAGCGGAGCTCATTTTTTAGCGGATTATCTGTTAGCTGTGCCCACCACTGGTCACAGCTCTGTCAGCGCGACGGACAATATAACTTCTCTCCACTCTCACCAGTAGAAGCTACTACTACTTTCTCCTATTACTACTTCTGCCTCTGCCTCCTCCAAGACAAGAAAGTTTAGGTAAGACCCCATTTGGGGTGAGCTGGGAAGGTGAGACAGGTGAAGGATAGTGTTGGAGAGAAGTGTCCATAGTCGTAGAGAAAGTGCCAGGGTTTAACCCAGCCGCTAGGTGATCGTGGGACAGACTTAAAAATCAGAAAGAGTAGCCTAAGTTGCAATAGTCTTGTGGTCTGGTGGCTAAAACTCCCGCTTCACACACGGAGGGCCCGGGTTCGATTCCCGGCGGGTGGAAATTCCGACACGTTTCCTTACACCTATTGTCCTGTTCACCTAGCAGCAAATAGGTACCTGGGTGTTAGTCGACAGGTGTGGGTCGCATCCTGGGGGACAAGATTAAGGACCCCAATGGAAATAAGTTACAGTCCTCGATGACGCACTGACTTTCTTGGGTTATCCTGGGTGGCTAACCCTCCGGGGTTAAAAATCCGAACGAAATCCTATCCTATCCTATCCTAAGGTTGGAGGTCTACATCTTGACAAGCTGGCAGCATGTTAGGTCGCAGGACAGGGCAGGCAGGGAAGGACATCAGAGGGCAGCATACTGGTGGTGTTTTTTTGACGTGATTAAGGTGGCAGGTTTGTAGAAGAGCCATTTTCAAATTTCTTGAAGCTACTCCTAGAGAAGTAGTGAAGTTTCGTCTTGTTTTCAAAGGTGAATCATAGAGGCTTGAGGAATTCCAGAACTTGAGTGTGTGTGAAGTGGTGAGCTTGCTTGAAGGAAAATTTGACAGTTCCTGCACCGAGGCCTTTGATAAATTAGACACATGTGCAACTCTTGGGTATCTTTATTGAGGAAACGTTTCGCCACACAGTGGCTTCATCAGTCCATACAAAGGAGAATCTTGAAGAACAGGAGGAGAATGAGGTAATCAGTCCCTCAACCTTGAGTCGATGTGGTCAGTCCATCAATCTTCAATAGAATACGGTATATGTGATGGACTGACCACATCGACTCAAGGTTGAGGGACTGATTACCTCATTCTACAACCGAGGCCTTTGTTGATGCGTTTGATGGAGCAGTGTAGAGTGTAAGACTTTCCCATGTTGGTGTGCTAGAGTCGTTAATATCTTCTTCTGGATTGGATTTAATAGACGAGTCTACTATGGTGTTGGCAAGTGACTGAGGGTCGACAAGAGCAATGAAGAGGTGGAACAATGGAGAGGTGTACTGGTGGGGTAACATCAGTGTGGGAGGCGGTGGTATCGGAGGTTGTGGAAGGCGCAGGAACAGTTCGCTTCACTGATCTGTCTCCTACTGCCCAAGTGAAGTTAACGACGTTAGGAAGAATCCTGAGGATGTCAGCTGAAGGTATGGAGTCAGGGAAAACGAAGGTAGGCATGTTGTTAAGACAGAATAGTTTATTTATAGTGGTGTTGAATGTGCCTGGGTTGGCATCGTTCAGAAGGTGTGCATCATACACCATGCAATACAGCACCTTCCAGGGAGCCGCGTCTGAAAGTGGAGAGAGGAAGGTGCTGGATAGAGATGGCTGTTATGTAGATTAAAGAATTTTCTTGGTATCAGGTAAGTCGAAGATGACTTTCCTGATATTTGCTATGGTGGCATATACCGGCGATTTTGGGCTGTTGTTCTTAGCTTAGTCAGCACTTCCTTCCTTAGTGGGCATTTGGCTGCAAGGGTATGATGAGTACCTTTGCAGTTGAGGCAGGTTGGAGTGGCATTGGTGGAGGAACAGACTTTGAAATCGTGACCTTTTCCGCAGTTGGTACAGAATTTCTTGTCTTTAATGGGACAGTCGGTCGTTGAGTGGTGGTAAGAATAACAGTTCCAGCAGGGTGAGACATGAGTAAAACGTTCTGGTTCTATTTGTCGTGGATAATATGGTAGTTGGAGATTGCTAGGCCATCAGAAAGCGCTATGGTAGCCATATCGATATTAGAAAAGGCGAGTTTGACTATTGAAGAAGCGGAATTTTGATGTTGTCAATCGAGGCTCAAGTGTTTTGTTCTTCGATATTATTATTATTATAATCAAAAAGAAGCGCTAAGCCACAAGGACTATACAGCGCTTTGTTCTTCGATAGAAGTCTTCAGGTCAGCAGTTGATAGGGATGTGAAGATCTTGTCCAACCATTTGTCAAAAACAACGTTTCGCTAACATGAAAGGTGAATGAGATACTTTGAGTTGTCGGTCACTGAGTGGATAGTTGTGAATTTGACCTGCGAGCAGGTCCTTACAGTGGGAGCATGGGCTAGTTTGGTGGAGTCATTTATGACTCCGCTGGCTGGTTTAATCTTTACACGATACGAAAGCATCGTGAAAGAATAGAGGCGATGGTGTGTAGGTTACAAATTCCCCTCCCCGACGGGGATCGAAAGGATACGTACTTCTTGAGGTAGAACGACTGTGACTTGCCAGTAGCAAGGACAGCAGTGGAATCACACTGCCTCTTCCTCTTACTCCTACTCCTGTGCCTCCTCCTCTTCCTCTTCCTCTTTTTCCTCCTACTCCTGCGCCTCCTCCTCTTCCCCCTCTTCCCCTAACTCCTCCTCCTCCTCCTCCAGCAGCAGCAGCGGCGTGACAGATAACGGAAGAGGAGCGGAAACTCATCTAGAATCAGCTGAATAACTCTGATCTTTCCGCTCATGCACTGTAAAAGCTGACCAGGCAATTATGACAAGCCGGAGGAATACAAACGAAAAAAAAATCAATATACGTAATGGCATTACCATCATTAGCAAAGAACCCATTATATATTATCAGAGTAGGTGCTATTACCGTAGCGAAGTGAGTTTACCTTGAGGCTCAGATTATAAACTAAGCTATCCAGAGGGCGGTGCAGGTGGACTCCTCTACTCGGGTAAAAAACAATGATTATGATGATCATGATGTTGAAAATCCTTAAAGTGATAACATGATAATATGTGATTGAGATAGAGCAGTGCAATTGGTGGTGTAACAGTGGGAATGAGGCTTCGAGGAGAGTGAAGGTTTTAATACTTCCAGGACTATTACTACGTCCTGTGATTAGTTAATGGTCCAGGTCGGCCCGAAACGTTATTCGTGTATTGATTCAAACACGGTACTGTGCCTTTTTATTCTTTGTTTTTACGTATTGAATGTTATTTACTGGGAAAGTTGAGAAAACTCTGCGTAGAGCAATATAAGGTTTGTTATGCCAGCAAATTTCATCATTATTCACAGGTTTTCGTGTAAAAGCTAATATTAAGTGGCATTGTATGAACCGAATCTTTTGAGTGCCACTTCTTAAGGGGCGCCTGAGTTGCCTTGTCTCATGATATTATGTTTATTTTTTCCCTATTTGCTCAGACCTGTGCACCACAATTGTCATCAGGAAAGATCCTGGACTTCACTTTACGAAAGCAGACGAAGCAAATACGATAGTAATTATGGACAAGGAAGATTTAAGGACCAGGTAATCAGGCTGAAGAAAGAAGGTGGGGAGCTCACAACAAACGACGAAGAAAAATGTGCGGAGCTCAACATGAGATTTAAAGAAATATTTACAGTTGAAACAGAAAGGACTACGGGAAGTCAGAACAGGAGGGTATACCAACGAAGTATATACCAACAAATGTTGGTATATCCCACCTTTCAGGTGGGACTGGATATCTCTCTATGGGACCTTATAGAGGAAGCAGAGATGCTGTGTGTGCCACTAACAACAATTTTCAACACATCCATTGAAACTGGGCAACTACCTGAGGTATGGAAGACAGCAAATGTAGTCGCCATTTTTAAAAAAAGTGACAGACACGACGCATTAAACTACAGACCAGTGTCACTGGCGTGTATAGAATGCAAAGTCAAAGAGAAGATTTTCAGGAAGAGAGTGCTGGGACACCTAGAACGGAACAAGCTAATTAACGACAACCAGCATGGATATCAGCGACAGGAAATCCTGTGTCACAAACCTATTGGAGTTCTATGACGAGGTGACAGTAGTAAGACAAGAGAGAGGGGCGGGTAGATTTTATTTTCTTGGAGTGTAAGAAGACTTTTGACATAGTCCCACACATGAGATTAGTGCCAAAGCTAGAGGTTCAGGCACTGCAATGGATGAGAGAATACCTGACAGGGAGGCAACATCGTGACGAGGTGTCAGAGTGGGCGCCTGTGGCGAGCGGGGTTCCGCAGGGGTCAGTTCTAGGACCAGTGCTATTTTTAGTAATTGTGAAGGACATGACGGGAAGAATAGACTCAGAAGTGTCGCTCTTGGTGTGTGTGTGTGTGTGTGTGTGTGTGTGTGAGCACTCATCTAGTTGTACTCACCTAGTTGAGGCTGCATTGGTTGAGTTCAAGCTCCTGGCCCCTCCTCTTCACCGGTCGCTACTAGGTCACTCTCCCTGAACCGTGAGCTTTATCATACCTCTGCTTAAAGCTATGTATGGATCCTGCCTCCACTACATCGCTTCCCAAACTATTCCACTTCCTGACTACTTTGTGGCTGAAGAAATATTTCCCAACATCCCTGTGATTTATCTGTGTCTTCAACTTCCAACTGTGTCCCCTTGTTGCTGTGTCCCATCTCTGAAACATCCTTTGTCCACCTTGTCAATTCATCTTAGTATTTTGTATGTCGTTATCATGTCCCCCCTATCTCTCCTGTCCTCCAGTGTCGTCAGGTTGATTTCCCTTAACCTCTCCTCGTAGGACATACCTCTTAGCTCTGGGACTAGTCTTGTTGCACACATTTGCACTTTCTCTATTTTCTTTACGTGCTTGGCTAGGTGTGGGTTCCAAACTGGTGCCGCATACTCCAATATGGGCCTAACGTACACGGTGTACAGGGTCCTGAACGATTCCTTATTAAGATGTCGGAATGCTGTTCTGAGGTTTGCTAGGTGCCCATATGCTGCAGCAGTTATTTGGTTGATGAGCGCCTCAGGAGATGTGTTTGGTGTTATACTCACCCCAAGATCTTTTTCCTTGAGCGAGGTTTGTAGTCTCTGGTCCCCCAGACTGTACTCCGTCTGCGGTCTTCTTTGCCCTTCCTCAGTCTTCATGAATTTGCACTTGATGGGGTTAAACTCCAAAAGCAAATTGCTGGACCAGGTCTGCAGCCTGTCCAGATCCCTTTGCAGTTCTTCCTGGTCTTCGATCGAATGAATTCTTCTCATCAGCTACGTGTCATCTGCAAATAGGAACACTTCGGAGTCTATTCCTTCCGTCATGTCGTTCACAAATATCAGAAATAGCATTGGTCCTAGGACTGACCTCTGTGGGACCTCACTGGTCACAGGTGCCCACTCTGATACCTCGCCACGTACCATGACTCGCTGCTGTCTTCCTGACAAGTATTCCTTGATCCATTGTATTGCCTTCCCTGTTATCCCTGCTTGGTCCTCCAGTTTTTGCACTAATCTCTTGTGTGGAACTGTGTCAAACGCCTTCTTGCAGTCCAAGAAAATGCAATCCACCCACTCCTATCTCTCTCTTGTCTTACAGCTGTCACCATGTCATAGAACTCCAGTAGATTTGTGACACAGGATTTCCCATCCCTGAAACCATGTTGGCTGCTGTTGATGAGATCATTCCTTTCTAGGTGTTCCACCACTCTTCTCCCGATAATCTTCTCCATGACTTTGCATACTATACATGTCAGTGACACTGGTCTGTAGTTTAGTGCTTCATGTCTGTCTCCTTTTTTAAAGATTGGGACTGCATTTGCTGTCTTCCATGCCTCAGGCAACCTCCCTGTTTCGATAGATGTATTATATTGTTAGGGGTACACATAGTGCCTCTGCTCCCTCTCTCAGGACCCATGGAGAGATGCTATCCGGCCCCATTGCCTTTGAGGTATCTAGCTCACTCAGAAGCCTCTTCACTTCCTTGGTTGTGTGTACTGTGTCCAGCACTTGGTGGTGTGCCCCACCTCTCCGTCTTTCTGGAGCCCCTTCTGTCTCCTCTGTGAACACCTCTTTGAATCTCTTGTTGAGTTCCTCACATACTTCACAGTCATTTCTTGTTGTCTCTCCTCCTTCCTTAGCCTGATTACCTGGCCCTTGACTGTTGTTTTCCTCCTGATGTGGCTGTATAACAGCTTCGGGTCAGATTTGGCTTTTGCTGCTATGTCGTTTTCATATTGTCGTTGGGCTTCCCTTCTTATCTGTGCATATCCATTTCTGGCTTTATGACTGCTCTCCTTATTCTCCTGGGTCCTTTGCCTTCTATATTTCTTCCATTCCCTAGCACACTTGGTTTTTGCCTCCCTGCACCTTTGGGTGAACCATGGGCTCATCCTGGCTTTTTCATTATTTCTGTTACCCTTGGGTACAAACTTCTCCTCAGCCTCCTTGCACATTGTTGCTAAATAGTCCATCATCTCATTAACTGGCTTCCCTGCCAGTTCTCTGTCCCATTGAACCCCGTTGAAGAAGTTCCTCATTCATGTGTAGTCCCCTTTCTTGTAGTTTGGCTTCATTCATCCTGGCCTTCCTGCTTCTCCCTCCACTTGTAGCTCTACTGTGTATTCGAAGCTTAGAACCACATGATCGCTGGCCCCATGGGGTATTTCATGTGATGTCCTCAATATCTACACTACTCAAGGTGAAGACTATGTCCAGTCTTGCTGGTTCATCCTCTCCTCTCTCTCTTGTAGTGTCCCTTACGTGTTGGTACATGAAGTTTTCTAGTACCACCTCCATCATCTTAGCCCTCCATGTATCTAGGCCCCCTTGTGGCTCCAAGCTCTCCCAATCGATTTCCTTGTGGTTAAAGTCACCCATGATCAGGAGCTTTGCCCTGCATGCATGAGCTCTTCTGGCCACTGCAGCCAGTGTGTCAACCATCGCTCTATTGCTCTCGTCATACTCTTGCCTTGGCGTCCTGCTGTTCTGTGGTGGGTTATACATCACTGCAATTACCACCTTGGGACCTGCAGAGTGAAGCGTTCTCGCTATGTAATCGCTTGTTTCTCCGCTGTCTCCTCTCTCCAGCTCATCAAAATTCCATCAGTTTTTGATCAGTAGTGCCACTCCTCCACCCCCCTGTTCCCTCTGTCTTTCCTCAGGATCTGGTATCCAGTTGGAAAGATGGCATCTGTTATCATACATGTAAGCTTGGTTTCTGTGAGAGCTATGATGTCCGGTGATGCCTCTTTGACTCTTTCGTGCCACTCCTCCCACTTATTTGTTATTCCATCAGCGTTTGTGTACCATACCTTCAGTTTCCTTTCCAACACTGTAGTTTGGGGGGGCCTGTGAGGGTGGGAGACCTGGTAGCATACTGTGGGATTCTATATAATGTGTGTGTGTGTGTGTGTGTACCCAGCTATTTGTACTCACCTATTTGTGGTTGAAGGGGTCGAGACTCAGCTCCTGGCCCCGCCTCTTCACTGTGTGTGTGTGTGTGCATGCGCACGCGTTTATGTAGTAATAATATCAGGAACTTGGGTGGCAGCCAACCTTCCTCTCAAAGACGATCCCTTCTTGATACCTGTGACTTTAAATAGCGGCTTTGTATTGGCCAGATGGTAGGTAATGCATCTTAGAGATATATCTTCTTCATTTATATACCTAATAAAAATTGTGTTTCAGTGATTTATAAGACAGAGTTAACACAGCACAGTGCAGAACATGTTATTAAAATCTCGTATATCGTGATCTACGTTTCAGTGTTTGACAACAATACAAGACAGAAGACGATCTCTTTTTTTGCATGTGACAAAAATAACAATCATCAGAGCATGTTATAATTACCTCGGTTATCATGATCACTGTCAGAGTGTTCCAGAAAGATCACCACAAGGCGAAACATGTCATCACCGTGTAACACTGATAACGTCTCTCCGCATAACATGTTATCATGATCTTCATTATCTCTGTCACACTGTGGCTTAATGAAACACAAGCCACAGTCAGATATTATTTTTAATTTCTGTATCAGCGAATGCCACTAAGAAAAACAGAAGACGCAGAATATTATCATAAATACTTTCCCAAGATATTGTAACAAAAACATTGATTTTCTTCCAATATTCCGTAAAAGTGACAAAATATACACTATGCAGTAGCTCATTATCGGCTAACAGTGTTCGCCACCATCATCTGGATTTTACAGGGCAGTTAAGGTCTTCCAGGATCTGCAACTCCATTAAGGTCTTGCTGCGTTTATAGCCTGGATTTTCCAGGTCTTATTATAAACATAATTACTTCCAGATTTTCCTAGAGTGTGACTGTTCCCAGTCTCCGAATGAGTCGTTCTAGTTAGCAGTGCGTCTTGTCAATATATAACATTTGCAATTGAGTTTCCCGGTGTAGGATAACAGTGTTGGAGAGGCTGTTACCAACACTGGTGGACACCATTGATGCCAACTGCAGCAGCAAGGTAACTGGAATACTGCCAAATAATTCTTTCGTGAAAGCAGAATTACTTCAAGCTATGAAATGTAATACCAGTTGTTACACTTAATTTTAATTTGAAGAAATCTTCCACATTTGCAATTTGGCGACGCAATACGAATTACAGTGAATCCTTGTTGAGTGAAGCTCTGGCTGTTAAAGCTCCTTACAAACGTTTAGGCTTCATTTATATTACTGTGAATCCTTGTTGAGTGAAGCTCTGGCTGTTAAAGCTCCTTACAAACGTTTAGGCTTCATTTATATTACTGTGAATCCTTGTTGAGTGAAGCTCTGGCTGTTAAAGCTCCTTACAAACGTTTAGACTTCATTTATATTACTGTGAAATATTACACAGTTTATTTATCAACCAGTGGTAAAAAATGGCTTTGCTTTTGAAAGAGAATTATAAAAATAACTTTGTTAATATACTAACTGTACACAGATGGTCGCCTGCATTTATAACACTGATATAAACAATTATTTTTTTTAAATAAAGTGGTAAACACGCTAGAGTTGTTTATATTCCAGTGGAGTACAAATTAGTTTGCTATATTTACGTGTGATGTAAAAATTTAGTTTATGTACATAAGTTATATAAATTAGATTTCATTTTATGCTAGTGGTACTAATATTTACTAGTTAATTCACCTCTGGTATACAAACAGCCATTGTTTATAAGCTACTGGTATACAAACTGTCTGCTTCTCTACTAGTGGTATTTAAACTATCTTTGTTTACACTCCTGTCGTATTAAAAAAATGGTTTTCTTCTTTTACTCGAGGTATGACAATAAGTTCTCCACATAACCCGCAGTTGGACCATTTACAAGTCACACTAATACACAAAGGTGAGGGAGCCAGGATATAGAGGAGAGAGGGATAAGGACGGGTAAAAGTGAGGAAGAATGAAGACGAAAGGAAGTGATAGAGGAAATGCTGGTAGTGAATCTTAAAATGGCATAAAATACTGACAGGTTGGTAAGACTCATGTGCAGTGAGGTATCTTTCTTCCGAAACGTTTCACCTACACAGTAGTCTTCTTCAGTCGAGTACAGAGAAGTTGGTAAAAGCAGTAGAGATGTGAAGATGATGTAATCACTCCATCATCCTTGAAGACGTAATTTAGAGGTGATCAGTCCCTCAGCCTGGAGAAGAGTATTTGTTCCATAGTTCTTCCCTGACTGTTAGTCAAGATGGTCCCATCTTGCCGATTTAGAATCGGAATGATATCAGGAAAATAACCATGTCGGTCCTGAACTAACGAACAACAAATGTTGGAACCTACTCCACGTGACGCCAGCTTTCTTCATGTTTCACTCTCCCATCTAGAGATGGCCCACTGTTGGACTTCCCGTGTTTGTCAACAGGCTGGAGTGGGCAGGGTCCTCTTATAGATAGTGGGAGGCCAATTACATCTCGAAGCCTTGTACTTAGCAGGAGGAGCCATTCGACAAGGAAAGCCGAACCTACACACAAATAGTGTGTGTAGGTTTAAATTCTGCTCTGGAGAGAGATAATGTTTGTTAAAAGTTCGCCTATTTGCGAATTGTTAAGCATATAAACACACACACACACACACACACACACACACACACACCAAAAAAAAAAAAAAAAAAAAAAAAAAAAAAAAAAAAAAAAAAAAAAAAAAAAAAAAAAAAAAAAAAAAAAAAAAAAAAAAAAAGAATATCACAATTATGTACATATAATTTAAACCCCAAATCTTAGAAAAATGTTATCATTTGAGAAGAATGTTATAACTCAGTACTACCTCGCCTGAGATTATACTTGCTGATACAAACACCTTCTCTGTATTACACTCTAAAATTATGCAAATTGAACACAGTATACTCATGCACCTGTCACCTGCTATTATCATACACCCAACATACTATATAATCATACACATAACCCACTTCCCAGTCGTACCCAAAGCATACACAAATTCTACACCATGTTCGCATTCATCACACTCACTACATTTTTGTTCATACCACAAACTATATTAAGAACATAAGAACATAAGAAAGGAGGATCATTGCAGCAGGCCTGTTGGCCCATACTAGGCAGGTCCTTTACAATTCATCCCACTAACAAAACATTTGCCCAACCCAATTTTCATAAGGACATATTCATACATAACATACAATTTAATTACGGATATAAGATTTCTGATAATCATAACCTATACGTAATGTTACATATTATATTCTATAATCATTCACTAATTTATATATATATATATATATATATATATATATATATATATATATATATATATATATATATATATATATATATATATATATGCAATAAGATCACAGTAAACAGGTGATTTCAAAATATGCAAAACAACCACTCTGAAAGAATAGAGAAATTCCAAGCGCTTTCGTGACTACTCACATTATCGTGACTAGCCTCACATTATCAAGTTCCTTGATAATGTGAGTAGTCACGAAAGCGCTTGGAATTTCTCTATTCTTTCAGAGTGGTTGTTTTGCATATATATATATATATATATATATATATATATATATATATATATATATATATATATATATATATATATATATATATATATATATATATATATATATATATAATAAAAACACTGCGACTGGCCGAGGATTCAAACCCACGTCGTTTCGGTCCTGCCTTGTGGTGAGCGAAAATCACATGGCGCCTTAGCCCACAGGACCACACAATCCTACAAGAACCAAGCATCCAACCAAGCTAGGTGTGTTACTTTTGGTCCGAAGACTTACGGTGGTGTGGGAGACTTTAGGCTAATTTCATTCTTATCCCCGTTTGGTGTACTAGCCTCCACAAGCAGTATATATATTATTGCGACCACCAACAAGTGATATTGAATCACTAACGGAGGTAAGAATGAAATCATCCTAGAGTCACCCACACCACCTTAAGTCCTCGGACAATGAGTAACACACCTAGCTTGGCTGGGTGCTTGGTTCTTGTAGGATTGTGTGATCCTGTGTTCTAAGGCGTCATGTGATTTTCGCTCACCACAATGCAGGTCCAAAACGACATGAGTTCGAATCCTCGGAAAGTCGCAGTGTTACTGATTCAATACCACTTGTTCGTGGTCACAATCATACATGTATACTGCTTGTGGAGGCTGGTACACCAAACGGGGATAAGAATGAAATTAGTCATTGCCAGTTCCTACTATCATTAAACTTATTAAACTTTGTATTGTTGTTGCAAAGTTTGTGTTTAATGGCGAGTTTTACACTCAGAAGTTTGATACAGCAATGAGAAATCCTCTTTCACCTTTCCTTAGTAATCTATGCATGGAATTTTTTGAAACAAGTGCTAAGTGGTACAGTATAGATATGCTGATGATGCTATGTGTTTTATGCCTAAGAATATAGATATAAACCATTTTTTTTTTGTTATTCGGCTCTTCTAGCCGAATAAGGCAAGCCATAATTTGTGTATGGAACAATTTTGCAAGAATCATTCTGAGCCTAAGGAAAAAAAATCATTATGTTTGTTTATTAAATTATTGGAAACTTATCTAAAATATATTTAGTTGAATTAGGCTAAATTAAATTTCGCTTGTTATAGTAAGGTTAGGTAAGTTTTCTAAGGTTCTTTTGGTACAAAGTAATTAATTTTTACATGAACTTGAATAAAAAAAATATATCTTTAAACGTATAAGAGAAAATTTTAGAAAGGACTTAATTTTAGCTGACCAATTTTACCTATTCGGCACGACATATATATATATATATATATATATATATATATATATATATATATATATATATATATATATATATATATATATATGCAATAAGATCACAGTAAACAG